>NC_060283.1:16128577-16315790 GCF_021613505.1 Equus quagga | reverse complement strand
CTGTGCTCTTAGACTTTCTTTCAGAGCATGCAAGGCCTCCTAGGCAATGGCCCCTCCTGCTCCCAATATCGCGTCTCCATCTGTGACCCCGGGCGGCTGATGCCTGTCTTAGGTTTCCTCCCCCTGGAGGCCTTACCCATCATTGGCTAACCGGCCTTCTCACCTCTGGGTCACAGTTTGGTGGCAAGCTTTCTCCAGTGATTATTAACCCTTCCTGTGTCAGGGCGGCTACAGCAGGTGTGCAGTGAGCTCCACTAATATGATTGTAGTTAGATACCTTAGATGTACAGTCATTTTAGTTATTAAAAGAGTCCCTATGGGCTACTAAGGTACATCATTTTTCATTTTAAAATATCAGTCTCATAAATGGATCGCACATGCGTTCCTGATGTGAAAGTAAATGGTACAGACCCATTGGAATACAGTTTTATAGATCCTTATATAGGTATGTGTCCACTTATCATATGAATAATGCAGCAGTGGCACTCCTGGGTATTTGTCCTAGAGAAATGAGAACTTATGTTCACATAAAAGCCTGAACACGAAAGTTCACAGCAACTTTATTTACCTTAGGCCCAAAGTAAAGACAATCCAGATGCCCTTCAACAAGTAAATGGTTAAACCAACTGTGGTACATCCATACAATGGAACACTATTCATCAGTAAGAAGGAATACGTTATTGAAACATACAAGAACTTGGATGACTCTCAAGGGCATTGTACTAAGTGGACAACAAATTCAAAGGCTATATACTCTATGATTCCAGTTACATAACATTTTGGGGGTGACAGAATTATAGTGATTGGGAACACATCAGTGGTTATCAGAGATGAGTGCTGAGGGAAGGATATGACTATTGAGGGGTAACAGGAGAGAGAGTTTCATCGTAGTTTTGGAACAGTTCTGTGTCTTGATTATTGTCATGGTTACTTTAGTCTACACGTGTGATAAAACTTTATAGAACTGTATATCAAAACAAACAAATAAATAAAAAGAGGACATGTAAATATTGATGAAACCCAAATAACATCTGTAACTGAGTTAACAGTATTTTATCAGAGTCAATATGCCGTTTTGACCATGTGCTGTGGTTATGTAACATGGCGTTATTGGGAGAAGGAGAAGCTAGGTGAAGAGTACATTGGAACTCTATGATTTTTGCAACTCCTGTGAGTCTTAAAGTGTTTTAAAATAAGAAGTTATTAAACAATCAATAGTTTAAAGCTTTTTGCACTCTGCTGAAACCTTCCCTGAATTGGCCCAGTGATTGGAGGTGCTTTCCTCTTTATTCCCTCTGATGTTGGAGTGGGGAGGAGAGAGTAGAAATAAGATGCTTCTATTCATAGCTGCTGTTAGTGATTTAGTTTCAAGTCTTTAATTCATTTTGAGTTAATTTTTGTGAATGGTGAAAAATAACGGTCTACTTTCATTCTTTTGCATGTGGCTGTCCACTTTTCCCAACACCATTTCCCAAACAGACTTTCCTTTTTCCATGGTATGTTCTTATTTCCTTTGTCAAAGATTAGCTGTCCGTAGAAGTGTGGTTTTATTTCTGGGCTTTCAATTCTGTCCCATTGATCTGTGTGTCTGTTTTTGTACCAATACCATGCTGTTTTGATTACTAAAGCTTTGTAATCAAATCAAATCAAAAGTGAATTTTGAAGTCAGGGATTGTGATGCCTCCAGCTTTGTTCTTTTTTCTGAGGATTTCTTACCTATTCAAATTCTTTCGTTGCTCCATATGAATTTTAGGATTCTTTTTCTATTTCCATGAAGAATGTCATTGGGATTCTGATTGGGATTGCATTGAATATGTAGATTGCTTTAGGTAATATGGACATTTTTACTTTGTTTATTCTTCTGATCCATACTTGAATTATCTTTCCTTTATGTCAGCATCAATTTATTTCAATAATATCTTATTCTTTTCATTCTATAGGTCTTTCACCTTCTTGGCTAAATTTACTCCAAATATTTTATTCTTTTTGTTGCAATTGTAAAGGGGATTGTATTCTTGAGTTTGCTTTCTGCTATATTGTTATTAGACTATACAAATGCAACTGATTTTTTAAGTTCATTTTGTATCCTGCAACCTTGCTGTAGTTGTTGATTATCACTGATAGGATTTCATGGATTCTTTAGGGTTTTCTATATATAAAATTTGTCATCTGCCAACAGCGAGAGTGTCACTTCTTCCCTTCCAATTTGGATAACTTCATTTCCTTTACTGCATAATCGCTCTTGCCAAAACCCCCAGTACTGTGTTGAATGAGAGTGGCAAGAGTGGGCACCCTTGCCTTGTTCCTGTTTTCAGAGCCATGGCTTTCACTTTTTCCCAAGTGAATATGATGTTGACTGTATGTTTGTTGTATATGGCCTTTATTATGTTGAGGTACTTTCCTTCTATTCCCGTGTTATTGAGATTTTTTTTTAATCACAAATGGATGTTGGATCTTGTCAAATGCTTTCTATGTGTTTATTGAGATGATCATGTGCTTTCTAGTCCTCATTTTGTTAAACTGGTGTATCACATTGTTTGAAGTCCAGATTTGGAACTATCCATGCATGCCAGTATTACACTTGATCATGGTGTAGTATCCTTTTAATGTATTGCTGTATTCATTTTACCGATATTTTGTTGATACATTTTATGAAGCCAACATCACCCTGATCCCAACACCAGACAAGGACAACACAAAGAAGGAAAATTACAGGATAATATTGCTGATGGGCCTGTATTGCCATGAATTTCACTCTTAGGACCACTTTTGCTGCATCCCGTGTGAGTTGCTGTGGTGTATTTCCATTCTCATTGTCTCTAGATATTTTTTTATTTTTCCTTTAATTTCTTCCATGATCCATTTGTTGTTCTATAGCATGTTGTTTAGTCTCCACATATTTATCCATGTATCAGCCTTTTTTCTTGTAGCTGATTTCTAGTTTCAGTGCATTATGGATGGAAAAGATGTTTCACATGACCTCAATCTTCTTAAATTTATTGAGGATTGCCTTGGTTTCCAAACATATTGTCAATCTTTGAGAATGTTCCATGTGCATTTGAGAAGAATGTGTATTCTGTTGACTTGGGTGGACTGCTCTATATGTATCTACTAAGTCCATCTTGTCTAGTTTTTTGTTTAATTTCACCAATTCCTTGTTGACTTTCTGTCTGAATGATCTATTTATGTAAGTGGTGTATTGAGGTCCCTTCTTATTATTGTGTTGCTGTTAATATCTCCCTTTTGGTTTGTTATTAGTTACTTTATGTATATTCAGTCTCCTGTGTTAGGTGCGTATATATTTAAAAGTGTTATGTCCTCTTGGTAGAGTGACCTTTTTGTCATTATATAGTGTTCCTCTTTATCTTTCATTGCCTTTTTATCTTGAAGTCTACATTGTCTGAAATAAATATGGCAACACCTACTTTCTTTTTTCCCATTATCTTGGAGTATTTACTTCTATGTCTTCACTCTAAGGCTTTGTTTGTCTTTAGAGCTGAGATATGTTTCCTGGAGGCAGCATATTGCTGGGTCTTGTTTTTTAATACATCTTGCCACTCTGTGCCTTTTGATTGGAGAATTCAATCCTTTTACATTTAGTGTGATTATTGATATATAATGGCTTAATGCTGACATTTTATCACTTGTTTTGTGGTTGCCTTATATTTCCTTTGTTTCTCTTTCCCTTTGTTTCAGACTGTCAGTTCAGTTTGGTGGTTCTCTATGATAGTTTTCTCTTTATTTTTCATTTGTATGTCTGTGCTGATTTTTGTTTACTGTTTGCCATGAGTTTTGCATAAAAGATCTCACAGATGAGATACTCCACTTTCTGATAGCCTATTTTCTTAGTCTAAGCAGGTTTCATCCCCTTTCTCTTCCTATTCCAATTTATTGTTTTCACAACATGTTCTATTTTCTGTTGTGAGTCTGTAGGTAAAATGAAATGATTATAGTTGTTTTAGATGTTTTAATTCACTTTATCTTTATTTACTGTTATATTTAAATGTTTTCTAACCTGTTCTGATAGCGAGCTGTGATTTTCTGATTCTGTCTGCCTTTTTATCTCCTTACTCAAGAGTTTGTAAGCTCTTTCTTTTTTTTTCCAGTATGAAGACCTTCTTGATCATTGCTTGTAGGGGGATCCTGTGGGGATGAACTCCTTCAGCTTTTGTTTATCTGGGAAATTATTTATTTCTCCATCATATCTGAAGGATAATTTTACTGGATGGAGTATTCTTTGCTGAAAGAATTTGTCTTTCAGGATTTTCATAACATTTCACTCCCTTCTAGCTTGTAAGATTTCACCTGAGAAATCCACTGAAAACCTGATAGAGGTTACTTTGTAGGTTATTTTCTTCTGCTTTACTACTGTTAATATTTTTTTTTCTTTGTCATTGACTTTTGCCAGTTTTACCAATTTCTTCCTTGAAGAAGGTCTTTTTACATTGCTGTAATTAGGAGTTCTATTAGGTTATTTTACTTGTGATTCCAGATTTTTCTCCAGGTTTGGGAAGTTCTCAGCTATTTCTTTCTGCTCCTTTCTCCCCCTCTTCTCCCTCTGGAATATAATCCTTATGTTGCATTTCCTAATTGACTCAGATATTTCTTGGAAAATTTTTTCATTTTTTTTTAGTCTTAGTTCTCTCTCCTCATCCATCTGAAGAATTTCTATATTTCTGTCCTCTAAAATGCTAATTCTGTCCTTCAGAGTATCAGCTCTATTATTTAAGGACTAGATTTTTCTTTATCTCACTCATTGTATTTTTCATCTCCAACATTTCTGATTGTTTTTTTCTTTATAGTTTCCATATTTTGTGAAGAATTCTCTCTGTTCATTAATTTTATTCCTGATTTCATTGAATTGTTTTTCTGAGTTTTCTTGTAACTCATTGCAGTTTTTGATGATACCTATTTTGAATTCTCTGGCATTTAGATTGTAAATTTCTGTGCCTTCAGGATTAGTTACTTAGTGCTTGTAAGTTTCCTTCTGGTCTGGAGTATTAATATACCTCTTCATACTATTTAATGGGGTGAATTTGTGCCTTTGCTCATTGGCAGTATCTGGTCACAGATTCCACCTGCCACCTCTGGGAGGCAGGGTAGGAGCTGCGTATTCTGACCCCACTGCAATCCCTAGCAGCTGTGCCTGTCCTTTTGAAGCTATACTTACACAGCCCATCTGCATTTGCCCACTGGCTGCCACGGCTTTTCAAACACTACACAAAAGTTCTCTGGTGAGGATCCATTGCTCTCTCTGATGGACTGAACTGGTGCACCAGACAGTGGGAGGGGTGCTGTCTTTCATGTGCATAATCCCAGGTGCACTTTCCGTCCTCACTCCTGGGCTGCTTGGCTTGATTAATATACCCTTGTGATTGATTAGACCCTCAGTGTGGAGCTTCCCACAGGTTGGCATGCAAATAGGAAAGTGAAGGCATTCACATGGAGGACTGCTTCCTCACCTCTGATCTCAGAGTCATGTGCTGCCCCACACCCTAAGTTGCTGCCACTGGAGATCCCTTTAACTCCTATCACTGCCTGCTAGATGGTCCAGCACCTCAACCTTCAGACACATGGCTACACTGCCCTCTCAGATGTCTACTGTGTTGTGTGAATGGCCTCTATTGGTTTATGGTATCTTTTTCATTGTATCTTACTGGTGAGAGTGTAATGGAAGGGATCACGCCACCATCATACTGACCTCAATTTTAGTAGAGGTCTATTTTCCTTAATATATAAAGACCTTCTGCCTTAGGGTGGGTGACAGACATGCACCTCCTCACCTCTGCCTTGTCCATGCATTTTCCAGTGCCTGGACTGGCTTTTTGTCTTCAGGGTGCCATGTCCTCCAAATTTTACTTTTTAATTGGGGATATTTAGCACATTTACATTTAGAGTGATTATTGATATACTCGGGCTTAAGTTTACTAACTTGATTTTTATTTTCTTTTTGTCCCATCTGTTCTTTATTCACTTTTGCCTCATTTTCTCATTTCTTTGAATCAATCTTTAGTTGAAAAGTGATCTTGGTGAATGTTAAGTTTTTTGGCTTTTCTGGCTCTTTAGATGGTGGAAAAGTAGTTGGAAGAGACATTCTCAGATAAAGAAACACAAGTGGTGATGGTGGAGTTTGGCTATTGTGCACTGAATGATAACAGTGAGTCACAATAGAGTCTGCCATGCCCACGAATGTAACAAAGAGAAGCAGTGTATACACTATACTTTCTGTAGTGCTTAAACTTTAGCTAAGATATGATTTTAAAATCTTTTTCTTGCTGCCTAGTAATTGGAGATGTAACCTCATGATGCAGTGGGAGTGTCCAATGAGTAGGCAGCTAAGGTTTATTTTAAATTACTGTTTCTAGTTCAGGAAAAACTGCAAATATGACTTAAACAACTTGGCATATTATGACATTTTATTGTAGTTTCACTTATCATGTCAGCAGTACCAGCTTCATAGTACTAGTACTTGGCTGCATACCAGGGATTAGATACTGAACACAAAAGGGACTATACAGTAATGAATTGAAGATGATAGTACAAGGGGGTAGATCAAAAATCAGAAGCCACTGCAAGCTCGAACCATCTCTACTAACACCTGCATTATTCCTGTTGAAATACATATACATTTTCTTTTTCTTTTTTAAAAAAAGAGATTGGCTCTAAGCTAACATCTATTGCCAGTCTTTGTTTTCCTCTTTCTCTTGCCAAAGCCCCCAAGGACATAATTGTATATTCTAGTTGTAGGTCCTTCTAGTTCTGCTATGTGGGATGCCACCTCAGCATGGCTTGATGAGCATTGCTAGGTCCATGCCCCAGATCTGAACTGACGAATCCCGGGGCTGCTGAAGTGGAGTGTGTGAACTTAACCACTTAGCCACAAGGCTGGCTCCTTCATTTTCTTTATTTTATTGAAGTATAATTGATGCACCATATCCTATTAGTTTCAGGTGTACATCATAGTGATTTGATATTTATATACTTATGAAATGATCACCATGACAAGTCTAGTACATACACTAGAGAAGTAAATTTCTTGCTTTATGGCTAGTGGCTTACATGCTACATTTACTTTTGGGAAAACTATAAGAAGAAAGTGAGAATATAATGTTTAGAAATGAAAATATGGGAAAAATAGTAGATTTGGATGTAATGCCTTAGTTGGCTTATGCATATTATACATATTCTTTTATGTTCTATTTCAATTAATGAATATATGAATATCTTTTCATCTGACTAAATATTTCTTCCAACATATTTTTACTGTTTTTTCTTTTTGACTTATAAAGTAGGATTGTACATAGTACAAAAATTAAATTGTATAACAGAAAACATAAATAAATGTAAATTTCCCATCCAATCCACAGAAAATCTTAGGAAGAGATTTCTATCACAAGATATTTTTCTGCATATAAAAGCATGCATGTATGTATGTGTGTTTGCTTTTATAAATAACATTAATAAGTGAAGGCTTCTCTTGGATATATCACTATTCTTTGATTTTTTAAGTTGACCATTTTATAGGATGTTGTGTCACATCAATACAAACACACAGCTCTAATTTCAAAAGCACTTTATTTAACCTGTCCCTTACCAAAAAAAATTATTTCCAATCTTTTGCTATTTTATCTTAAGCTGAAACAGTAAGTTTTGTCTTAGCTGTGCTATTTCATTTTTAAACCTTTTGCTTTTAATACTTCTTTTGAAAAATATTTTACTTCATGGTATGATTTTTTTCATCCTTTGGGGCATGTGTAAATTATGCACAGTTCTTCTGATAATTTGAAAATGATATAATTCATTTTTACCCTTTCTGATGTTGACCTTTGGTATTGTATATAATAATGTTCTACTTCTTGAATTATTATCTTAAAATCATATTAGTATGAAAGATGTTAATATTAGTGTATTTATATTTCTTCTTATTTTCCTTCCATAGACTGACTTGATAGATTATATCACTACCCTTAATACTGTTAGTGGCAAATTTTCTGTGTCTTTGGATATACTTACATAAAAATACTGTATTTATCACGTTTAAACAGTATTTAATAACTCGTACACTGGGAGAGTGAGATCTCACCAGGGCTAAGACTATCTCTAAAACTCTCTGTTCTTTCATTTCAAGTTGGTATTGATTATACTACTATGTTATTAGCACTTTAATATAATTATTATATTGCTATTGCCATATCACCATTTCCTATAATATCCACAGTTTTGCAAACTCGGTTCATCTATAAGAGTATTCACTGTAAGTAATGAGGTGTAGAATGGTATTGTGGAGAATTCTGACAACATTTTGAGTCTTTTCACCTTCAATGAAGAAAGGAAAATGAAGTTCAGACACTTTACTAGTATAAACTATGAGCTGTCCATTTTATATTTTTTATTAACACATAATTATGCTCTTTGATTCCATTCATAGAGATCTCCTTACATTTTAGACAGTTTTCTACATAGTAGATCTCTATTCTTTAGGATAATAATTATTGGTATATTACGTCTTTTTTTACACCTTAATCATTTTTTTCTCTAAACGTTTTGCAGTATTAGTTTATTTTTAAATTTTAATTTTTTAATTTTCTCTAATGTCTTCCATAGTTTTTTAAAATAGCATTTATATTCCTGTTCTGTTTCACATTAATGAAAATTCTCATATCATTTCACTCTTAGGCTCAGCCAGCTTACTTCCCATCATCTTATATAATTTTTAACCCTGTTTTTCCACAGAATATATATTTTTATTTTAAAGAAAGTGTTAAAAGTAGAATTTTCCTACAATTTTATCTCAATAGATTACTGTTTTCCTATTTTTGTATTAGTTTTTTAGCTTTAAAGATGTGCCACTTTTTACTCTGTTTTTTATTCTGTTTTTGCTTTTCTTATTACTTTTAATTGGTTTTAATAAGAATAACAGGTAAAAATATTTTTTCTCTGACATCTTTAATCAAAAGTATATAATATAATCTTAACTGAAAAATATAAGCCATTATGAATTACAGATTTGGCGGTTTATTTTCCACTATTTGAACAAATATATACACACTACCAATTGTTGGAAACCTTCTGAGATAGATATTTTGAACTACCAGTGAACTACCAATGAAATGTTATGAAGGTTGACAGAACGAGCTATCAGCTCTTCTAGGGATAAACAATAACTCTCAGAGAAGGTGTTGACTGAGATAGTTCAACCTACGTCATCAGAGTCTACATGTTCTTCTCTCTCTTGTGACCCTTCCATACCAAACAACCTTCTTGCTTCACTTCCTGCATCTCTGCTTCTCTTCATCTCCTTAGCAATGCCTGGAATGCCTATCCTCTTAACTTCTGTTTATCTAACTTTACTTTTCTTTCCAGACCAAGTCAGTCTTTGAATTTTTTTATATACTGCAGTTTACAGTAATCTGTCCTTCTTTTGGAGTCCAATGACAATTTCTTTAGAATTTTTTCCTAAAGATAAACTAAAGTTACCTTTAACTTCTATTTTATTTTCATGTCTAGGTATTGTCTCTCCAAACGTGCTATAGACCTCTAATAATACTAAATGACATTAATGAGCACTGACTCTGTCCTGGATACTCTTTAAAGTACTTCAAATGTATTACATCATTAAATCCTTCCAATATCTCTGTGGGCTAGAAAAATTTTTGTTTATTTTAGACATTAAGAGAATGAGGCACAGAGAGATTTAAGTACTCGTAGAAACTGACATAGCCATTAAGCAATGGAATTGACACTTACACACAGGCAGTGTGGCTCCAAAATTCAGGCAGCAAACTACTTCATCCCAGATTATACTGGCAGCTTGCTGCATCACCGTCCATTCGTAGAAAAGAGAGCTAACTTTTGGCAAGGCAAGATCCCAAAGGGGGAAAAAAGCCACATTGTTTTCTTAGGAATTCTCTCCTTGAGAAAAGACACAATTAGGAAATAATACCTCGTATAAAGGCCTTGAAGATCATGATAATTTTGTCCCTTTAGGTATAAAGTCTTGAGGTTTTAGTTCTATGGGGACTTGGCTCTAAATTATGGAAAACTCTCAAGAAAATGTCACTTATTCTGTGCAGCAGGTGAATCAATGTACAGGTCATAGAGCATCTCTTTTCTCCCAAACTGTTCAACATGGGGGACTTGTTTTCTTCACTAAGCCCCTAGAGATTCATGCCCATTGGGAAAGGTTACCACCATGAAGGGAACTGAGTGTTCTATCCTTCCTTATAGAAAATGATCATTCTTTTCGAAGCAATTAAAGGAGCTACATAAAGGATATCCTTAAAGATGTGAGTACATTTAATTTTGGATAATATAAAGTTTTTGAAATTTGGTGGAAATCATCAAGACAAGTTTGAACTTTAGGAAAATATAATCTCATGCTCTCTAAAGAGAGCAGATTTAGCATTTTTTCCATATCCTTGTGAGACCAAGCAACAGATTTCTGTGAGTTTTTCTGAACTGAATTCCTGTTTATTTCTTTATCATATAGAGATATTGCAGAGTCCATGGGGAATTCTAAGGTCACAGAATGTTAGATATGAAAGGGGTATAGAGATAAGCCCCTCATTTTATAGTAGACTAAAAATGATCTATATTCAAATAAGTAAAAATGAAAGAAAGAGAGAGAGAGTGAAAGAGAGAAAGAGAAAGAAAGCGTAGGTGGTTGGACCAAAACTAGGAGCAGCCTGCATTACCCCTACCCTCACACACCTATCTTGGCTTATTTTGATGGGCATAAACAGAAACATTCATGCAATTGACAATGCTCCCAATATAAGCTTAGAATTGTCTTTGTGACTGCTGAAAATATACTCCACATAGCATTAAACAAGTAAGAATGATAATGACAAAATAGTCATAAATTTCATATTTATAGTCACTATATCATATATCATATAATTTATTGTTAAACTAACTATATTAATTGTTGTAAAATTCATGAGCAGAATATTGCTTCTATTTTATTTCAATAGGACGTTAATTAACATGATATCAAATATTATGCAAAACCAGATTTTTTTCATATAAATTGTCCTACATAATGATCTTCTCCTAGGGCTTTTAAGCGGCTTGATTTTTTCTTCTTTGACTAATGAGTTAGAAAGTAATATTTTCGTGAGGGTGTGCATTTCATATTTTACATATATTATTACTGTAATTGATATTGCTTAACAGATTTCAGGATAAGTGCACTCAAATAAGTTTATATATAATAGGTAAATTACATAAAATAACTCTATGTTGTTCTAGTGAAACAGATGCTTAATGTTCTGTATGATTTCTATGACAAATCACTGTCCAACATTTGCCAGATGACTTGATCTCAAAGGCAGAGCCTCTCCATTCCTTCGATGGCATCATATTACTTTATGGGAATTATGCAGTTGGGAGTAATTTCTATAATTACCCTTTGCTCTTAATCTATCATTTTATGTTCTTGCTTCTTGGTGCCTCTTTTGTCTTCACATATATCATAGGCTAAATCTATGCTCTCTTTTTTAGGGCAGCTGTTTGTGAACATAGACAGCCATCGTTTGTTTCTACTAATTTTTGGCATGAGTAACCAGATTTTCAATTGTGTACATTGTCCTTTTCACATCCTATTGTATGTGAGAGTAGGAAATACACTGAAAAACACATAAGTAAATTATGTTTAAATAATATTAGAATGACACTGATGCTTCAGCAAAAACAAGGCCTCCCTTCTTTGTCTTTCCCAGTCGACTAATGTTAGGATCTAAATCTCATTGGTTTGTACAATATTCCTAGTACTGGTATTCCTAAGTAGACTTTATAATCTCACCATACAGTAAAATGAAACATGGAAAGTAATTCTCACTTCAAATATAATTTTATAGCTCTAGGGAGTTCTAGGTAATATATTTAGACTCTACTTCTTATATGAGAGAGTACTAAATCCAAAGACATCAAGGGTGAATTGCCTAAGTTTACACAGGATCTTCATACAACTCACAGACCTAATATCTAGGAATATTGCCTTCCAGTTCAACAACACTTCAATAATTGTTATAGACATGTTTAAAATATCTGTTATTAGCTTGAAATATTATTTGTAATTGTTAATGGTTGATTTTTCATGATTAAAATTATTTTCCTTTCTGCTAATAGATTACCACTAACCAATGGAAGATAAGAATCAAACAGCAATGGCTGAATTTCTTTTCTTGGGCCTCACAGATCATCTTCCTGAGCAGATTGTCCTCTTTGTCATGCTTCTCCTTGTCTATCTTGTCACACTGGGGGGTAACTTGGGGATGATCACTCTCATATGGATTGATCACAGCCTCCACACTCCTATGTACTTTTTCCTTAGCCACTTGTCCTTTGTAGATATTTGTTCCTCCTCTTCCATTGCCCCCACGATGCTGTGTGATACCTTTGTGGAAAAAAAAAGGAATCTCTTTCATGGGTTGTGCTGCACAGATGTGGTCATTTGGTCTCTTTATTGCAACTGAGTGTTTGCTCCTTGCTTCCATGGCATATGATCGGTATATGGCCATCTGTAAGCCCTTGTTGTATACACTCCTTATGAGGCAGAGGGTCTGTATGCAGTTGGTGGTAGGACCTTATGCCACAGGTCTGATAAGCACAATGACTCACACAACTCTCACTTTTTGCTTACCCTTCTGTGGTCCAAATATTAACCACTTCTTCTGTGACATTTCACCACTTCTTTCCCTTGCATGTGCAGACACCTGGATTAATAAGTTAGTGCTTCTTATCTTGGCTGGAGCTATAGGAGTACTCAGTGGCCTGATCATCATGGTCTCCTATGTTTTCATCCTGGTGGCCATCTTGAAGATCCAGACAGCTGATGGGAGGCAAAAAGCTTTCTCCACTTGTTCTTCTCACTTGGCAGCTGTCTTCATCCTAGGTGGGACTCTTTTCTTTATCTATGTTCGGCCTGGCTCAGGTTCCTCCCTTGATATCAATAAATCAATTTCTCTATTTTATACTGTGGTAATCCCATTGTTGAACCCTCTCATCTATAGCTTGAGGAACAAGGAAGTAAAGGATGAATTCAGGAAGAAGTTGAAAGGATAAATTCTCTAATAGGTAGGTAAAATAGAACTCTATTTGTGTTACAGAATAAATGTTCATGCAGAATATATAGCAAAAAGAATACTATCCTGGAAATCAGAAGCTATGTGAGTCCTGGCTCTGCCAGTTCACAGATAATTTGAAAAAACGAATACTTAAATATTTTTCTGCCTTAGTGTTGTTCTCTGTGATATGATGGGGTTTCAAAATAATATTGAATTAGATTGATAATGCAAATGTGAAAATATATTGGAAGAAAATTTGAGTGAATATTTGTGCAATCATGGGTATGTGAATACTATTTTATCCATATATGAAAACTAAAAAATATAATGAAAAGATCAAAGCACCATAACAACTTTTAAAGGCAAATAATAAAATGAAAGAAAATATTTGTGCATTTGTGTCAAACAATGGGATAATATACTTAATTTTCAAAGAAAATTTCAAAATCCACAATAACAAAGAAAAACAATAGATAAATGAACAAATGAACAGACAATTCACAGATATTGGAATGAAACTTGCCAAAATGTACAGAAAAATTTTCCAGCGTTGTTATTTGTCAAGTAAGTGAAATAAAATGAAAATTGGAATGTGATGCCCTTCAATGAAAAGGAAGCATTGATAATTTTCAATGATGGTTAGCTTCCTTTTTGTCTATGTATACTCATTTCTTGATGGTAGTATGAATTACTGCATTTCCACTAAGTCAGTTGGTAGTTTCCATTGAAATGAAAAATATATGTGGCATTTGACCTAGGTACCTCCATAGAACTCTACACTACAGAAATATAAACGTGAAGGCCTAAGATTACATATATCTCAGCATTATATGTAGTGGCAAAAAAATAAAAAATAAAATAAATCACTTGAATATCCATCATTACAAGAAAGGTGCTTTTTTTTTTTCCTGAGAAAGATTTGCCCTGAGCTAACATCCATTGCCAATCTTCCTCTCTCTTTTTTTTTTCCCTTCCCAAAGCACCAGTACATAGTTGTATACTCTAGTGGTAAGTCCTTCTAGTTCTTCTATGTGAGCCCCCACCACAGCATGGTTACTGACAGATAAATGGTGTGGTTTCACACCTGGAAACCAGGCCTGGGCCACTGAAGCAGAGTGTGCCAAACTTTAACCACTAAGCCACCAGGGCTGGCTCAGGAAAGCACATTTTTTATCTGTCAAAACATTGTTCAGTGAAAGAGAAGACTGAATTAGGTAATCATGTACTGACCTGGAAAGAACGATTGTATACAGTCACTGTTAGGTGAAAAAAAATCAAGTTGAAGATCAATGTGTAGCAGTGAGCATTAAGAAAAAGGGCGAAACCTAAATAATGAATAAAATATACATATATATGTAGGTGTAAATGAACATATGGAGAACTATAAAGGATACGTAACAACCTATTGACATTGATTATTTTAGTGAAGGTTGTAGTGGAGGTAAGAAAGGAGAGGATTTATTCATACACATTTGTTCTCTGGTCCTGCTTGGGCTCAATCTGGAAGTATCATTTTCATCTTATGTCAGATCGCTGCTGTGCCCATCTGACTTTGTTGGAAGATCTGACAGGATGCAGCTTATTATAGCAAGCCTGGAGGCATACTCACATGCTGCCGCTCGTGCAAGTGTTCCCTCTTTATCAGGGTCCAGAAATAGACCAGGAGCTGTTTCCCAAAAGACATCCAATTCTTTGTTGCAAATGGCAAGTATTTGCTCCTGAAGCTCTTGACCTTTGCTATTCTCTTACTGAAGCTTGTGATAAGCTCCTTTCTGCTTCTTTTCCCACTATTGAAACTTTCATCATACAGTCTGTTGTATCATGTCACCTAAGTGGCAAGACTGCTTGTACTGCAAGTTGGACTTGCAGCAGAGCCCTTTCCTACTCTGCATTCCACTTAATGATGACTGCCTTCTGTGCCATTTGGTATATGGGTTGAAGAAATATTCCTAGTTGTGGAATATGTTGCTTCCAAAACCCAAGGAATCAACCTGGATGCTGGTTCTTAGTGAATTTTACTTTGGAGGGGCAGTTCCAGCATCACCCTACCTGCTGGACCTGTAAAAACTCTCCCAAAGTGTCAAGTTCCTGAGTCTTAATAGGGTTTATCTTCCACCTGCTAAAGCACATATTTTGCCCTGCCCTCCAACGTTCTAGCAACCGCTTGTGGAACCTGCTTTATCCTTATGATGTTATCAAAGTAGGGGGTCAATGTAAGGTTTTGAGTGATGTTTAGGTGGCCAGGTATCTTCAGACTATATTATGAAGTAAGGCAGGGGAGTTAGCCTAGCCTTGAGGCAAAATTGTAAATGAATATCATTGTTCATCTCACATGAATGGAAACTGTTTCTGAGTCCTCTTTTCTAATCAGAAGAGAAAATAATGCATTCCCCAAATCGTTGATTGCATACCATTACTAGAGACCTTATAAGTGATCCCATGTATAGAATAGCACTACTATTGGTGAAGCACATTGTTGAACATGAGGCAGGCTACTGTGATTCTCTAGGAGCCACCTCATTTGTGCCAGGTATTGAACTAAATAGAAATGTGACTACCTCTGCTGCATCCTTTATGGCTTGGGTAGTGGCATTCATTTCTGGATTCAAGTGTTCTGGAATCCTATCATCCCCATTGATTCCAGGAAGCCAAAATCCATAACACTACCTCACATAACTGAGTTTCTCAGCAAGCTGGAATCCCTCTCTCTAGTGTTTTTCTTTATTGCTTTAGTGGAAGGACTGTCCTTTGGGTCTTTTCTATGGAATATAGTTACCTGAAATATTCTCTGGTCTTATATCTCAAATCTTTTTCAAGGATAACTATATCTGTGAGCCTTTGGGCCCCTTCTTCAACTCTCTGTCATGGTCTTACTGGTATCTCTACCTTACTTAGTGTAGGCTGTCAATTTTTCCAAGATTCAAGGAGACATCCAAATAGTGCATTCCCCTCAGCTCCTGGTGTATTGCCTGCAAACTAATTTCTGAGACGGTGGAGTCCTTCCATGTAAGTAAATTCTTCCTTACCCAGCTTTATATAAGCTTGTTATCCTCAAGATGTATACCACCACATGTTTTTCCAGTCCTGGCTGCTACTTTTTAGCCACATTCTATAACTCTTTTTGTGAATAATCCTTTTCCTTCCAAAGCAGGACCAATTTTCTTTAGTGATCAGACAATACCATTTTGAACCTTTCCTCTGGTAATTATGTCTCAAAGCTGTGAGGGAGGTGGGGCTAGATCTTGAGAAAAGCATTTCATTTTCTTGTGAAGCATCTGACACTGGTGAGGCCTCTTTATGTTCTCTAAGTTAAAAGAAGACTAGAGTCTTCCAGCAAAAGAGAGAAGGCCACTCCTACAGTAAGAGACATTAGGGGAAATGGAATATCTCAAACACATCCCACATAGATGTATTATTCCCAATTTTCACTGTCCAAGTCCTTCCATATCAGAGTCCTGACTTTTGTACAAGAGATATCAGAGGCGGTCATTTCAGCTTCTTTAATATTCTCTTTTTCACCATAATGTTCTTGGGTTGAGTTTTTGTACTGTCTGATCTCTAATTGTAGGAGATGAGGATATTTTTCAATGCTGCCTTTCTGACATTGATGTCATATCCTGAGTTTGAGATTTTCTGACCTGAGTCCAATATTTTCATCCTTCAGTATGTTAAAGGCATTCAACAACAACCATCTTCATAATAGTACCATTGCTCCCCATATCTCTCACATTCTAGAGATAATGCATAAATCAGTGCACATTTTTCACCTGAACCACATCCAAGTTCACTGCAGGTGAGTCTTAGGACTGCAGTGCTAGGACGTGCAGGTGGTTACCGACCACCCTATTCCACTAGCAATGTGCTGTTGTTGCCATCTGTCCATTAGTGATCTGATTACAGAATCTCATCCCAAGAACCTACTTCTAAAGGACCGATTCTGGTACCAGCTGTCTTAGCTTGAGTTTTTACAGAAGCAAACCCTGAGATAAGGATTCCAGTGAAGGCAGTTTATTTAGGAGGCAAAGGAGAGGTGGTTTAAGAGTTAGGAAGTGAGGCAATGAATGATAATAAATTAATATTCTCTGCTTTAAATTGTCCTATTTTTATTTTGGGAGTAGTGGTGTAAGGATATGTATTCCTTCTAATAATTTGGAAACTTTCTAATCTGTTTTTCTCTATTCTAGTGGTTACCTTTATGATTATATGTAGAATACTTCTGTCTTGAATTACTGCTTTAATGTATTCATGAGCAGATTGCTGCAGTGGGCAACTGAGGGCTAATCTTGCTAGAGATCTCTGGGTGCCAGTGTGAAAAATCCACGCATCACATTAATCCCACTTGCTCTGCAGGGAGCCTGTACATAAACCAGTCTTCGGTGGAGAGCTGTTTCTGAGAGATGCTAATTTTCTGGCACTTTTTGCTTGCTGGGCAGGCAGAAGAGCAGCAGGAAGAGTAGTTTTCAAGTGAAGAAATGCAGATGCTGCTGGTTGAATGTTGGGTTGATGTGCTCTGAGATGATAAGAGTGATGCACTGAAATGATAAGGGTGAAGCACTGTCTGCTATATTAACAATGTAGTGACTGTAAACAGCTTCTAGTTCACACTTTCCCTAGTGCCTGACATATAGCCAAGAGCTGATTTTAAAACCTCCTTTTTCCTAGGTAGTAATTGTTGGGACAATTGCATCACCCACTCGTCTCACCAGAGGAATAAGTGATCATCTCTACTTTTGAATGACCCTGTCTAATTTCAGGGCGGTTTACAAATCTGATTCAAATAAAATATGGGGAATACTGAGATCAGATATTGTAAGTCCATATATCACCTCATTAACAGCTACTTCTTAGCTACATTTCAACGTTTGGATTCCGGACTCAAAAAGGGTTACTGAGCAGAGAAGTGAGGAAGACAGTGAAAATCAAAGTCATATCACCCCAATTTAGGATCATAAATTGTCTTAGCTATACCATTTCATTTTTAAAACTTTCTGCTCTTAATACTTCTATTAAAAATATTTTACTTCATGCTATGATTCTTTCATGTTTAGGGCATGAGTACAGTATATATATTTCTTCTGATACTTTGAAAATTGTATAATTCATTTTTTGTTTTTTGATGTTAACCTTTATCATTGTATAGAATAAACTCCTAGTTATTGAATTAATACCTTAAAACCATATCAGTGTGAAAGATGTTAATATTAACACATTAATATTTTTCTTATTTTTCTTCCTTAGCCTGATTTTGATAGATTATATTGTTATCCCTAATACTCCTAGTGGCAAATTTTCTTTCTTAGAATATACTTACATATAAAATATTGTATTTATCACATTTAAGCAGTATTTAATAGCTTCCTGCACTGAGAGGAGGATATTGGTGGGCTACAAGTATCTTTAAAACTTGCTCTTCTTTCATTTCAAGTTCTCATTGACTATGTTACTACGTTATTAGTACTAGTACTAGTATCATTACTGATTATATTCCTATTGTTATATCACCATTTCCTATAATACCCAGTTTTCCAATCTTGGTTTATCTATAAGAGTATGCACTGTAATGGATGCAGTGTGGAATGATATTGTGGATAATTTTGAATGAAATTTGACATTTCTTTCCTCTTCAATTAAGAAACCTAACAATTGGGTGATGATATTTACAAACTGTATATCTTATAAGGGGTGAATATCCAAAATATATGAAGAACTCATGCATTTCAACAGCAAAAGAAACTAATAACCTAATTAAAAATGGGTAAAAGATCTGAACAGACATTTCTCCAAAGAACACATATAGATGACCAACAGGCACATGAAAGAATGTTCAACATCATTAACTATCAGAGAAATGCAAATTAAAGCTACAATGAGATATCACCTCACTCCTGTCAGAATGGCTATAATCAAACAACAAGTGTTTGAGAGGATGTGGAGAGAAGAGAACTCTCATACACTGCTTGTGGGAGTGCAAACTGGTGCAGCCACTATGGAAAACTGAAAGGCAATTGCTCCAAAAATTAAGAATTTAACTACCATATGATTCAGCTATTCCACTTCTGGGTATTTATCCAAAGAATATGAAAACATGAATGTGTAAAGATACATGCACTGATATATTCACTGCAGCATCATTCACAATAGCCAAGGCTTGGAAGCAACCTAAGTGTCCATCAAGACATGAATGGATAAAGAGGATGTGGTATATATACACAGTGGAATACTACTCAGCCATAAGGACTGATGAAATCCAGGCATTTGTGACAACATGGGTGGACCCTGAAGGTCTTATGCAAAGTGAAATAAGGCAGAGGGAGAAAGTCAAATACAGTTTGATCTCACTCATAAGTAGAAGATAAAAATAACCAAAAATAATCACATAGAGAAAGAGATTGGACTGGTGGTTACCAGAGGGGCAGTGGGGAGGAAGAGGGTAAAAGGTGTGATTAGGCACATGTATGTGGTGATGGATTGCAATTAGTCTTTAGTTGGTGAACATGATGTAATCTACACAGGAATTAAAATATAATGGTGTACACCTGAAATTTATATAATGTTATAAACCACTGTTACCAGGATAAAAAAAAATGAAGTCCAGACACTTATCAGAATAAACTGTGTAGTTTTATATTTTTTCTTAAGATATATTTATTTACCTTTATTTCATAGTACAGATCTTCTCACTGTTTTCTAATATTACATTTCTCTTCTTCAGAGATAAAAATTATCCGTATGTTACATTTTCCTTTCTGCCTTATTAATCATTTTTCTCTAAACTATTTGAAGTTATAGTTTGTTTTTAAATTTTTATTTTTTTAGTTTTCTCGAATGTCTTCCATGATTATTTCAAATTGTCTATAATCCCTTCCTATTGTGTTTCATATGACTCATAATTCTCATATCATTTTCTTTCCTGGACTCACCCAGCTTATTTCTCATAACCTGATAGAATTTTGTTATTTTTTTTCAACCTTGCTATTTCACTGAATGGATGTTGTTATTCTCAATAATACAATAAAGAAGAATTTTGCCTGTTAATTGCTCACATTTTTCCTACTATTTTCCATATTACTTTTTCCTTTTCATGTTTAATGAATGTCATTTTCTATTTTTACTCTGTTTTTGCTGTTTTTCTATTGCTTTTAATTAATTTTCAGGAGAATAACAGGTAGAAATACTTTTTCCTTGACATCTTTAATCAAAAGTATATAGTAAAATCTTAAATGTTAAATATAAGCAGTTGTGAATTATAGATTTTTGAATTTTATTTTCCAGTAATTCAACAAATATTCACAGAACACCAATTATTGACAACCTTCTGAGATAGATACTTTGAGCTATCTACAAACTACCAATGAAATGTTATGGAGGTTGATAATATGAGATAACAGCTCTTCTAGGGATAAACAATAATGTTCTCAGAGAAGGTGGTGAGTGAGATAGTTCAACCTATGTCATTAGACTCTATAATTTCTTCTCTCCCTTGTGACCCTTCCATGCCCAAAACTTCCTTTCTTCTCTTCCTGCTTCCCTGCTTCTATTCATCTCCTTAGCACTGCCTGGACTGCCTTTCCTGTTAACTTTGATTTATTTAAATTTTGCTTGTCTTTCCAGACCAATTCCTTCTCTGAACATTTTCTCATATACTCTGGTTTACAGGAATCTATCCTTCCTTTGGATTCCAGTGAACATTTTAAAAAATATTTTCCTAAAGATAAGTAAATTCCCCTTTGAACTATTGTTTTATTTTCATGTCTAGGTTTTGTCTCCCCAAAACCTATGCTACAGATCTCTAATAATACTAGATGACACTGATGGGCAATGATTCTATCCTGGACACTCTATGAAGTACTTTAAATGTATTACTTCATTAAATCCTTCCAACATCTCTTAGAGCTGGAAATCATTTTTCTTTGTTTTAGAGATGAAGAGAATGAGGCACCAAGATATTTAAAAACTTGCTCAAAATGACACAAAAAGTAAGCTGTGGAATTGCAATTTCCATCCAGGAGCAACCTACTTCATTCCAGATAGTTTTAGCTGCTCAATATCTCACTCCATACTGACAGAAAAAGAGATCTCTTTTGGCAAAGGAAGCTCCCAACAGGGGAAAACTGTATATTGTTTCTTAGGAATCCTCTCTTTGAGAAAATACACAATTAGGAAATAATACCTGGTCCAAATGCCATCAAGATTGTGTTAATTTTGTTCCTTCAGGTGTAAACACTTGAGGTTGTAGTTCTTTGGGGAACTGGCTCTAAACTATTGAAAACTCCAAAGAAAATGACACTTATTCTGTGCAATATGTGAATCAATGTGCAGGTCAAATAGCATCTCTACTCCTAAGCTCTTCAAGATGGGGGATTTGTCTTCTTCACCAAGCATTTAGAAAGTCATGCCCTTAAGGAAAGGTTACCGTCATGAAGGGAGCTGAACGTTTTATCCTTCCTTTTAGAAAATGATCATTTCCTTTGAGGCAGTTAAAGAAGCTACACAAAGGATATCCTTGAAGAAGTGAGTACATTTCACTTTGGATAATATGAAGTTTTTGAGATATGGTGGCGAAACATCAGGATGAGGTAGAACTTCAGGAATATAACCTCCTCACTCCAAGTTCTCTAAAGAAAGCAGACTTTGGCATTTTGTTTACATCCTTGTGAGACAACACTACTCATTTATGTGACTTTTCTGAACTGAATTTCTTGTTTATTTCTTTATGATATAGAGATACAGCAGTGTTCATGAAGAATTCTAAAGTCACACAATGTTAGATATGAAAGGGTATAGAGATCATCTTCCTCATTTTATAGAGGACTCACATTGACTTATACTCAAATAAATAAAAGAAAGAGACAAAGGAAGGAAGGAAAGAAAGGGTGAGTGGCTGTACCAAAACTAGGAGCTATCTGTATTACCCCTACCCTCACACACCTATACTGGGATATTTGGATGGGCATAGACAGAAATATTCACGGCCATGGACAATGCTCCTGTATGCCTATGACTGTCTTTGTGACTGCTGAAAATATACTCCACATAGCACTAAACAAATAATCATGATAGTAATAACATGATCATAAATTTAATAGATACAGTCATTATTTATATCATATATGAAACACCAATTATTAATTAATTTGCATAATTCAAGAGTAGGATATTGTTTTTATTTTAAAGAAGACATTATTTGAAATGATAATATTTAAAATCAGATTTTTTTTCATATAAATTATCCTGCATAATGATCTTTCTCTCAGAATTTTAAAGATTTATTTTTTCTTCCTTCACTAATGAGTCAGAAAGTAATATTTTCTTAGGGGGTGTTCCTTGCATAAAGTATTATTTATTTGATGTTTTACATACAATATTACTACAATTGATATTGCCAAACAGATTTTGGCATAAGTGCCTTAAAATAAGTTCGTATACAATAAAGAAAATTACATAAAATAATTCTATATTATTTTGGCCCAACAGATGCTTAATTTTCTATACAATCTTTATGACAAGTTGCTGTCGAACATGTGCCAGATCACTTGCCCTCAAAGGCAGTGCCTCTCCATTCGTCCCAAAGCATAATATTCCTTTATTGGAATTATGTGGTTGGGAGTAATTTCTACCCCCCACCTTTGCTCTCAATTTATCATTTTATATTCTTCACTCGTGTTGCCTCTTCTGTCTTTACAACTGTCAAAGTTAAAACTATTCTCTCTTTTTCAGAGCTGCTCTTTATAAAACATAAACATCTTTCATTATTTCTACTAATCTTCAGAGTGTGTAACCTCTTTGTCAAATGTGTGCATTATCCTTCCCACATCTTATTACAAGTGGTACTAGGAAATAGACTGATAAACACAGATATAAATTAGGTCTTAATAAAGTTAGAATGGTACTAATCATTCAATGGGAACAGTGTCTCACCTCTTAGGCTTTCCCAGATGTCTAATATTACGATCTGAATCTCATTGGTTTGTACAGTATTTCCAGTACAGATATTCACCAGTGGGTTTTATTATCCCTCATACAGTAAGGCGAAACATGGAGAGTAATTCTCATTTCAAATACAATTTTATAACTTGAGGAAGTTGTGGATAATAGAGTTGCACACCTCTTCTTATAGGAGAGAGTACCAACTCCAAACAGTTCACGGGTGAATTCCCAAGCTTAAACATGATGTTTGTACAACTCCCAGACGTAGTATCTAGGAACATTGTCTTCCAGTTGAACAACATTTCAGTAATTGTTATAGAAATTTTAAAAATAATCTGTTATTTGCTTAAAATATTATTTTTAGCTGCTAATGATTGATTTTTTAATGATTTTTTCTTTAATGTAGCAGATTACAACTAACCAATGGAAGATAAGAATCAGACAGCAGTAACTGATCTTCTTTTCTTGGGCCTCACAGATCATCTTCCTGAGCAGATTGTCCTCTTTATCATTCTTCTCCTTGTCTATCTTGTCACACTGGGGGGTAACTTGGGGATGATCACTCTCATATGGATTGATCACAGCCTCCACACTCCTATGTACTTTTTCCTTAGCCACTTGTCCTTTGTAGATATTTGTTCCTCCTCTTCCATTGCCCCCAAGATGCTGTGTGATACCTTTGTGGAAAAAAAAGGAATCTCTTTCATGGGTTGTGCTGCACAGATGTGGTCATTTGGTCTCTTTATTGCAACTGAGTGTTTGCTCCTTGCTTCCATGGCATATGATCGGTATATGGCCATCTGTAAGCCCTTGTTGTATACACTCCTTATGAGGCAGAGGGTCTGTATGCAGTTGGTGGTAGGACCATGCCACAGGTCTGATAAGCACAATGACTCACACAACTCTCACTTTTTGCTTACCCTTCTGTGGTCCAAATATTATCAATCACTTCTTCTGTGACATTTCACCACTTCTTTCCCTTGCATGTGCAGACACCTGGATTAATAAGTTAGTGCTTCTTATCTTGGCTGGAGCTATAGGAGTACTCAGTGGCCTGATCATCATGGTCTCCTATGTTTTCATCCTGGTGGCCATCTTGAAGATCCAGACAGCTGATGGGAGGCAAAAAGCTTTCTCCACTTGTTCTTCTCACTTGGCAGCTGTCTTCATCCTAGGTGGGACTCTTTTCTTTATCTATGTTCGGCCTGGCTCAGGTTCCTCCCTTGATATCAATAAACCTATTTCTCTATTTTATACTGTGGTAATCCCAATGTTGAACCCCCTCATCTATAGCTTGAAGAACAAGGAAGTAAAAGATGCCTTCAGGAGAAGGTTGAAAGGAAAAATTCTCTAATAGGTAGATAAAATAGAACTCTATTTGTGTTGCACCATAGATGTTGGTGCAGGATGTATAGTGATAAAAACACTATCCTCGAAGTCAGAGGCTGTATGTGTGTCCTGCCTCTGTCAGTTAACAGGTACTTAAAAATGAAATAGTTTTTAAATATTTTCTTCCCTTTGTCTTGTTCTCTGTGACATAATGGGTGTCAAAATAATATTGAGACAGATTGAGATTACAAATGTGAAAATATAGTAGAAAGAAAACTTGGATGAATATTTGTACATTTGTGAGTGTGTGAATACTATTTAATTCAGGAATGAAAATTAAAAGTTATAATGGACAGAGCAAAGCCCTGTAACAATACTAAAAGATAAATAATGCAATTAGAGAAAATATTTCTGCACATGTGCCAAACAATGGGAAGATAACCCAATATTCAACAAATAGTACAAAATTCACAACCAAAAAGAAAATCTATAAATACATGGACAAAAGAACAGGCAGGGGGCTGGCCCAGTGGCACAGTGGTTAAGTTCGGACGTTCCGCTTCTTGGCCGCCCAGGGTTCATGGGTTTGGATCACGGGTGTGGACATGGCACTGCCTGGCAAAAGCCATGCTGTGGTAGGTGTCCCACATATAAAGTACAGGAAGATGGGCATGGATGTTAGCTCAGGGCCAGTCTTCCTCAGCAAAAACAGGAGGATTGGCAGTAGTTAGCTCAGGGCTAATTATCCTCAAAAAAAAACCAAAAACTAAAACAAAAACAGGCAGTTTGCCAATATAGGAATGCAAATTGCCAAAAATGTATAAAAAAATGTCCAATATCAGTATCGGCCAAGTAAATGAAATGAAATGAAAATGTCAGTGCAGCCTTTCAATGCAAATGAAACATTCATAATTTTCAATGATGATGAGGTTCCTTGTTGGTTGTGTACACCCATTATTTCTTGCTGAGAATATGAATTACTCCATTTCCACAGTACACAGTCCACAAATTACGTAGTTTATATGGCATTTGACCTATAAATTTCCTTTAGAAATCTACACTACAGAAATATAAATGCCAGTGCATAAGATTACATATATTTCAGCATTAAGTGTAGTGGCAAAGAAAAATAAAAGAAATAACTTGAATATCTGTTACTAGTAGAAAAGTATATTTTTTTCTGTTTAATGTGCAACTAATGAAAAAGACTGAATTAGGCAATCATAGACTGACCTGCAGAGAATTATGGTCTATGCTCACTCACTGTTAGGTGAAAAAAAAAAATCAAGTTGAAGATCAATATGCAGCACTGAACATTAAGAAAAAAGGTGAAACCTAAATAATTAATAAGACAAACATATATGTGCAGGTAAATGAACATGGGGGAACTATAAAGGATACACAACAACGTGTTGACATTGATTACTTCAGTGGGAGTTGCACTGGGGAGGTAGGAAAGGAGAGGTTTTATTTATACACATTTGAACTGTAGCTTCTTCGTGTGCTCTGGTCCTACTTGGGCTCAATCTAGATGTATCATTTTCATCATTTGATAGATTCCTGTTGCACTGTCTGACTTTATTTATTGGAGGTTCCAACAAGACCAGCTCATTATAGAAGGCCTGGATGCGTACTCACATGATGCCCCTTCACAAGCATTCTATCAGGATCCAGAAATAGACCAGCAGCTGTTTCTCAAAAGACATAAAATTCCTGATTACGTGTGACAAGGATTTTCTCCTAAAGATCCAGACCTGTATTATTTCGTCACTTTCCCCACTATTAAAACTTTCATCATACAGTCGATTGTATCACGTGACCTAAGTGACAAGGCTACTTGTACAGCAAGTGAGACCTGCTGCAGAGTCCCTTCCTGCTCTGCGTCCTAATTAAAGCTGACTGTCTTCTGTGCCACTTGATATATGAGTTGAAGAAATGGGGAGTCAATGTAATGTTTTAAGGGCTCCACCAGCAATTGGCTCTTGTTGCCATCTGTCCAGTAGTGATTGATTCCGGAATCTCCTTCCAAGAATCTGCTTCCAAAGGGTCACTTCTGGTACCATTGTCTTAGTTTGAGTTTTCCCAGAAGCAAACCCTGTGATAAGAATTCAAGTTTGAGCAGCTGATTTGGAGGCAAAGGAAGCACTAGTGGAGGAGTTAGGAAATGTGACAGTGAATGGGAAAAAATACTCTCTGGTATGAGTTTTCTATTTTTATTTTGGGATTGGTGGTGAAAGGAAATGTATTCCTTTCCAATATGTTTTTATCTTTTCTACTGGTTACATTTAGCAGCATATGTAACAAACTTTTATGTCTTGAATTATTACTTTAATGAGTTCATGAGCAGATTGCTGCAGTAGGCAACTGAATGTTAATCCTTCTGGAGATCTCTGGGTGGCAGTGTGAAAAACCCAGGCATTGGACTAATACCACTTCAGGGGCAGTGGAGCCGGAGAATGTGTATGTAAGCCAGTCTTTGGTGGAGAGCTGCTCCTGAGAAGTGCTAATTTCCTGGGACTTTTGGCTTGCCAGGAAAGTGGAAGAGCAGCAGGAAGAACAATCTTCAAAAGAAGAAATTCAGATGCTGGTGGTTGAAGGTTGGGCTGATATACACTGAAATGGTAAAGGTGAGGCACAAACAGAATCTGCTGCATCAATCATTATAACAAATATAAACGGCTTCTAGTTCACACTTTCCATATTGCCTGGCATGCAGCCAAGAGCTGATTTTAAAACTTCCTTCTTTCTAGGTAGCAATTGTAGGGACAATTGCATCATGCACTAGTCCTACTCAATGAATAAATGACCATGTTTCCTTTTGAATGACTGTGTCTAGTTTCAGGAGAATGGACAAATCTGATTCAAATAAACTATTGGGAATATTGAGATCAGATATTATAAATCCATATATCCCCCACTAGCAGCTGCTTCTTAGCTACATTTCACAATTTAGATTCTGGAAAAAAAAGAGTTACTGAGCAGAGATGTGAAGAAGACTTTGACAATCAAGGTCACCACAAGCTAGGGCCATCATAGGAATGTTTACATACACCTGTTGTGGTTCATGTCCTTGGCTAGAAGGAATAGATCTCCCCCTGTTTAGTATGATTAGCTGGGGAGTAGTATTATTACTTTATTTTTGGCAAAATAATGGCAGTAAAAAAAATTAATTGGAGATTTAGACCTAATTCTTGAATATTTCTGTGAACTAATATACTCTATATACTATTTTTGTATTCTATTCTCTATCAATTGATAATATTGTAGTTATCTTTAATTTGCTAAATATTCCTTACAGCATATTCTATTAAAGCAATTTTTATATTTTAACGTGCATTTTTAATATGCAGTATAATTGCATGGGGTGCAAAATTCAAATAGCACATTAGGACATCTAAACAAGAATAAGCTTCCAATTCACTACACACAGAATTTGTTTTTTGTATTTTCAGACCTTTTTCTGCATATAAGAAACATATGTAACTGTGTGCATGTGTGGGTTTTTAAAAATAATACATATAAATGCCTACTATAGACAGTGCTCCATTCTTTGCTTTCTTTGCTTAAATATTTTACTGATTATATTTTCGTATAAACACACATAGCTCTAACTTGTTCTTAACTACATATTTAGCATGCCCCTTAATGTAAACATTTATTATTCAGTCCTTTGCAATAATAAAAACTAATTGTGCAAAAACCATGTAAGAAATATATAGTTTTAATTTTTAACATTCCATTCTTTAATGGTTTTTTATTTGAATGCTTTTCTCTAGAACATTTGCATGGCAAGGATTTCAACCTTAAATAAATAAATAAGGACATACATAAATATAAATAAATAATAACAAGAACAGCCATATACCCTCTGCTCAGCTTAAGCTATTAATATTTTGTTTTATCTTTTGTGCACTTGCATTCTCTCTCTGTCTCAATATACACATACTCACATAGATAGATATCACATATATAAAAGTTTTTCTTAAACCACTTGAGTGTGAGTTATAGTCATCACAGCCCTTTATCCCTGGATGCTTCCTTGTGTATTTTCTAAGAATAGGGATATTACCTAACATAACCACAGTACAGTTAGTAACCAGTACATCTTTTTATGTTTTTTTTTAATTGCTCCAGTGTGAGTTTCCTGTGCTTCAGGGAGTGTGTGAAGGTCTGGACTCCTTTTTATAACATGGAAACTTCATGATTTGTTTTTATATCTTCTAGGGTTACCTTTAGAATTGTAGCTATTAAAATTCTATTTCTTGCATTATGACTTTAAAACCCTACGACACTAAGAAAACTGTTCAAGTAGTGTATGTATATGTCTTACTTCTATTCCACAAACTAACTTTTAGGCTATATTATTATTTTTGTTATTTTTAGTGGTTAATTTTCTTCCTTTTTAAAATACACTTATACTGACAATACTGTCAGCTTTAAACATTTGTCATGGACCCCTCAGATGAGATTAGAAACTTGGTCACTTACACTACCTGACAAACTCTTTCTTATTCCACTCCTTACTTTTGTTAGTTATATCATCATTGTCATATCATCATTTCTTGTTACATTTAGTTTGTATTCCATACTTACCGTATTTTTAATGAGTTCATAATAGTTTTCATCATTGTGAAATTTCAGTTGTAAATTATTTCTTGTCTATCATCATACAAGTGCTCCCCTTCACCCCCTGTGCTCACTCCCCACCCCATCTCCCCCTCCCCCTGGTAATGACTGAACTGTTTTCTTTGTCCATGTGTTTCTATATATTCCACATATGAGTGAAATCATATTGTGTTTGTCTTTCCCTGTCTGGCTTATTTTGCTTAGGATGATATCCTCCAGGTCCATCTATGTTGTTGCAAATGGGATGACTGTGTGTTTTTTTATGGCTGAGTAGTATTCAATTGTATATATATATACCACATCTTCTTTATCCAGTTATTGTTTGAGGGGCACTTGAATTGTTTCAACGTCTTGGCTATTATGAATAGTGCTGCAATGAATATAGGGGTACATACATCAGTTTGGATTGTTGATTTCATGTCATGTTGTTTGGGTAGATACCAAGTAATGGCAAGGCTGGGTCACATGGTATTTCTATTTTTAGTTTTTTTTTTTTAAAGATTTTATTTCTTCCTTTTTCTCCGCAAAGCCCCCTGGTACATAGTTGTGTATTCTCTGCTGTGGGTCCTCCCAGTTGTGGCACATGGGACGCTGCCTCAGTGTGGCTCGATGAGCAGTGCCATGTCCGTGACCAGGATTCGAACCAATGAAACACTGGGCTGCCTGCAGCGGAGCGCACGAACCCAAACACTCGGCCACAGGGCCAGCCCCTCTATTTTTAGTTTTTAGAGGAATTTCCATACTGTGTTCCATAGTGGCTGCACCAGTTTGTATTCCTGCCAGCAGTGTATGAGGGCTCGCTTTTCCACACACTCTCTCCAACATGTGTTATTTTTAGTTTTAGTGATTATAACTATTTTGACAGGCATAAGGTGGTATCTTAGTGTAGTTTTGACTTGCATTTCCCTGATGATTAGTGATGTTGAGTGTCTTTTCATGTGTCTGTTGGCCATTTATATATCTTCTTTGGAAAAACGTCTGTTCATATCCTCTGCCCATTTTTTGATTGGGCTGTTTGTTTTTTTGCTGTTCAGTTGTGTGCGTTCCTTATATATTATGGAGATTAACCCCTTGTCAGATATATGATTTACAAATATTTTCTCCCAATTTGTGGGGTGTCTTTTTGTTTTGATCCTTGTTTCTTTTACCTTGCAAAAACTCTTTAGTCTGATGAAGTCCCACTTGTTTATTTTTTCTTTTGTTTCCCTTGTCTGAGAAGACATGCTATTTGAAAAGATTCTTTTAAGTTCCATGTCACAGAGTGTACTATCTATGTTTTCTTCCAGAAGTTTTATGGTTTCACGACTTATCTGCAAGTCTTTGATTCATTTTGAGCTTATTTTTGTATATGGCATGAGATAATGATCTACTTTCATTCTTTTGCAAGTGATTGTCCAGATTTCCCAACACCATTGTATGTTCTTAGCACCTTTATCAAAGATTAGCTGCCTGTAGATGTGAAATTTTATCTCTGGGCTTTCAATGCTGTTCCACTGATCTGTGTGCCTGTTTTTGTACCAGTATCACACTGTTTTAATTACTGTGGCTTTGTAGTACATTTTGAAGTCAGTGATTATGATGCCTCCAGCTTTGTTCCTTTTTTCTCAGGATTGCTTTAGGAATTCAGGGTCTTTGGTTGCCCAAGGTGAATTTTAGGATTCTTTGTCGTATTTCTGTGAAGAATGTCACTGGGATTCTGATTGGAATTGCATTGAATCTGTAGATTGCTTTGGGTAGTATGGACATTTTAACTACGTTTGTTCTGATCCATATGCATAGAATCTCTTTCCATTTCTTTACGTCATCATCTGTTTCTTTCAATAATGTCTTAAGCTTTTTTTTTAGGTTTTTCTTTGTTTTTTTGAGGAAGATTAGCCCTCAGCTAACTGCTGCCAATCCTCCTCTTTTTGCTAAGGAAGGCTGTCCCTGTGCTAACATCCATGCCCATCTACCTCTACTTTATATGTGGGACACCTACCACAGCATGGCTTTGCCAAGCGGTGCCATGTCCACACCTGGGATCCAAACCAGCGAACCCCGGGCCAATGAAGCGGAATGTGAGAACTTAACCGCTGCACCACCGGGCCAGCCCCTTAAGTTTTTATTGTATAAGTCCTATATCTCCTTGGTTAAATTTATTCCTAGATATTTTATATTTTTTGTTGAGAGTGTAAATAGAATTGTATTATGGAGTTCTCTTTCTGTAAGTTTGTCATTAGACTATAGAAATGCAACTGATTTTTGTAGGCTGACTTTGTACCCTACAACTTTACTGTAGTTGTTGATTATTTCTACTAGTTTTCCGATAGATCATTTAGGGTTTTCTATATATAAGATCATGTCATCTACGAACAGCGAGAGTTTCACTTCTACACTCTCTATTTGATTTCTTTTTGTTCCTTTCTCTTGCCTAATTGCTCTGGCCAAAACCTCCAGACTATGTTGAATAAGAGTGGTGAAAGTGGGCATCCTTGTCTTGTTCCTGTTCTCAGAGGTATGGCGTTCAGTTTTTGCCCATTGAGGATGATGTTGGCTGTGTGGTTGTTATATATGGACTTTATTATGTTATGGTAATTTCCTTCTATCCCCATTTTGTTAAGAGTTTTTATCATAAATCGTTGTTGGATCTTGTCAAATGCTTTCTCTGCATCTATTGAGATGATCATGTAGTTTTTATCTTTTGTTGAAGTGGTATATCACATTGATTGACTTGCAGATGTTGAACCATCCCTATGTCCCTGTTACACATCCCACTTGATCATGATGTACGATGTTTTTGATGTATTGCTGTATTTGGGCTGCCAATATTTTGTTGAGGATATTTGCGTCTATTTTCATCAGTGATATTAGCCAGTGGTTTCCTTTTTTTGTTGTCCTGGTCAGGATTTAGTATCAGACTGATGTTGACTTCATAGAATATGTTAGGAAGCATTCCGTCTTTCCTAATTTTTTGAACTAGCTTGAGAAGGATAGGCATTAAATCCTCTCTGAAAGTTTGGTAGAATTCTCTAGCAAAGCTATCTGGTCCTGGGGTTTTAATTTTTGAGATGCTTTTGATTACTGTTTCAGTCTCTTGTGATTGATCTATTAAGATTACCCATTTCTTCTTGATTCAGGTTTGAGCAGTTGTAAGTCTAAGACTTTATCCATTTAGTCGAGATTGCCCATTTTGTTGGCATATAGCTTTTTGTAGCATTCTGTTATGGTCCTTTGTATTTCTGTGGTATCCATTGTTATTTCTACTCATTTCATCTCTAATTTATGTGAGCTTTCTCTCTGTTTTTCTTTGTAAGACTGACTAGGGGTTTGCCAATTTTGCTTATCTTCTCAAAGAACCAGCTCTTTGTTTCATTTATCCTTTCTACTGCCTTTTTTGTTTCAATTGCATTTGTTTGTGCTCTTATTTTTATTATTTCTCTCTGCTGACTCTGGGCTTTGTTCTTCCTTTTCTAATTCAGTTAGGTGTAGTTTGTGATTCCTTGTTTGGGATTCATCTTGTTTTTTAAGGTCAGCCTGTATTTCAATGAAATTCCCTCTTAGTATTGCTTTTGCTGCATCCCATATGAGTTGGTATGATGTGTTTTCATTTTCATTTGTCTCCAGATATTTTTTTATTTCCCCTTTAATTTCTTCAATAATAAATTGGTTGTTCAATAGCATGTTGTTTAGTCTCCACATCTTTTTCCCTTTCTCAGCTTTTATCTTGTAACTTATTTCTTGCTTCATAGCATTGTGATCAGAAGAGATGTTTGTTATTAACTCAATCTTCCTAAATTTATTGAGACATGCTTTGTTTCCCAACATATGGTCTATCCTTGAGAATGTTCCATGCACGCTTGAGAAGAATGTGTATTCTGCTGTTTTGGGTTGGAGTGTTCTATATAGGTCTACTAAGTCCAAGTGGTCCAGCTTTTCATTTAATTCCACTGTTTCCTTATTTACCATCTGAATGATCTATCCGTTGAAATGAGTGGAGTGTGAGGTGCCCTAATATTATCGTGTTATTATTAATATCTCCTTTTAAGTTTGTTAATTGCTTTATGTACTCTGATGCTTCTGTGTTGGGTGCATAGATATTTATAAGTGTTATGTCTTCTTGGTGGAGTGTCCCTTTGATCATTATATACCGCCCCTCTTTCTCTCTCTTTGCCTGTCTCATCTTGAAGTCTATTTTGCCTGATATAAGTAGTGAAACACCTGCTGTCTTTTGTTTGCCATTAGCTTGGAGTATCACCTTCATCCTTTCACTCTGAGCCTGTGTTTGTCATTGGAGCTGAGATGTGTTTCCTGAAGGCAGCATATTGTTGAGTCTTGTTCTGTAATATATCTCACTACTGTGTCTCTTTTTATTGGAGAATTCAATACATTTACATGTAAGGAGATTATCGACATATGAGGGCATAATGGTGCAATTTTATCACTGGTTTTCTGGTTATCCTTCATTTCTTTGTTTCTCACCACATGTGTTTTGGTTTACCAATTGACTTATTTAGGTTTTTTTTATGTTGGATTTCTTTGTTTTCTCTTTATTTATTGTTTGGTTCTCTGTTTTATTTATTTGGTTAGTGGTAACCCTGAGGATTGTATACAAAATGTTGTAGATAAGATAGTCTACTTTCTTATGGCCTTTTATTTACTTAGATTAAATTGATTCAGTCCCTTACCTCTTCCCCTCCTATGTTGTTTTGTCACATCTTATTCCATCTTGTGTTGTAAGTTTGTGGTTAAAATGACAAGATTATCTCTGTTTTATGGTGTATTCTTGGCTGAAAGTTTGTCCTTTAAAGATTTGAATATGTCATTCCTGTAAAATTTCTGCATAGAAATCCACTGAAAGCCTGATAGGTGTTCCTTTTTAGGTTATTTTCTTCTGTCTTACTGTCCTTAGTATTTTTTCTTTGCCATTCACTTTTGGCTGTTTCACTCCTATATGCCCTACAGTAGGTCTCTTTACATTTACATATTTAATAGATCTGATAAGTTCTTTCACATGGATTTCCTTCTCCTTCCCAGGTTTGTGAAGTTTATTATTTCTTTGAAAAAGCTTTCTGCTCTATTCTCCTTCTCTTTTCCCTCTGGAACACCTATAATTCTTATGTTGCATTTTCTAATTGAGTCAGATATTTCTCAGAGACTTTCTTCATTTCTTTTTAGTCATGGTTCTCTCTCCTCTTCTATCTGGAGCATTTCAATATATCTACCCTCGATTATGCTGATTGGCTCTTCTATGATGTCTGCTCCAGAGTTTAGGAAATCCTTGTTTTGTTTTATCTCACCCATTGTGTCTTTCATCTCCAATGTTTCTGGTTGATTCTTCTTTATAGTTTCAAACTCTTTTGTGCAGTAGCTCCTGAAGTCATTAATTTGTTTCTCTACATTCCCTTTTATTTCACTGATTTTTTTGATGATAGCTATTTTGAATTCTCCATGATTTAGATTGCATATTTCTCTGTCTTCAGGACTGATTTCTGGGTAGTTGGTCTGGAGATTTAATATAATTTTTGATGCTGCTAGAGGACCTGACTTTGTTCTTTTGCATCTTGGTATTATTTGGTTGCGATTACCACCAATCACCACTGTGTGAGGGTCAAGAGTTGTGTATTCTGAGCCCTCTTTGTTCTGCCAGGATCCCAGGTGCTGGAGCCCGCACTGGGTGGATTAGGGGAAGAGGCTCTTTCTTCTGAATGCTCTGGGTATTTTCTCATTCTGCCATCACTATCTACTCTCCTAGGGTGGTGATTTGATGAAGTCACCCCTAAACTAGCTTTCACTTTGATAGAGGCTTTCCCCTAGGCTGTGAGGGACCTCAGAGGTCTTTGATGTTCCCGTAAAAGGGCTAACCCTCCCCACTTCATTCCCTCTTGGAGGCTATTCATTGTCCCAGATTGCAGTCTTTTGGGGAGGGAGCAAAGTTTTCTCTTAGCCCATTCCACCTTCTCCAAGAGGAGCTCCAGCCTCTCCATTCTCTGACATATGGCTGCATGGGTGTCTCAGACATCTTTTATGTTGTATGGATGCTCTCTGTTGGAGTATGAATGTTTTTTTCATTGTGTTGTGGAGGGACAAGATCACCAGGAGAGCTCACTCTACAATGATGCTGACATCACTGTCAATTTCCATATATTTTTAACATTGGTTCTCTATATAAACATATTCACTATAATGTAGTCAGAATAATGGTGTGGAGAAATTTTGAGGCTAATTTGAATAATTATGCCTTTGTTCTTGCTCTCATTAAGAAAAAATGTGGTCTTAGAATTCCAGATTCATTACCAAGAGAAGTCAGGATATCCTCACTTTTGTATTTATTCTTTTGAAACATATTGTGCACTTCTAGCCCATAGATATAGTAATTATAAAATTATTACATGTTCCATTCCATTTGTTTGCTTCTGGTTTTTAAAGATATTAATTATTTATATGTTATTTCTTCTTTTGAGCCTTACTAATCGTTTTCTTTGTAAACATTTTGTTGTTGTTATTGCTTTGATATATGACTTGCAAATATTTTCTCCAACTTAGTGGGTTGTTTTTTTGTTTTAATCCTGTTTTCATTTGCCTTGAAGAAGCTCTTTAGTCTGATGAAGCCCCATTTGTTTATTCTTTCTATTCTTTCCCTTCTCTGAAAAGACATGGTGTCTAAAAACATCCTTTTAATACTCATGTCAAAGAGTGTACTGCCTACGTTTTCTTCTAGAAGCCTTATGGTTTCAGGTCTCACCTTTAGGTCTTTGATCCATTTTGAGTTTATTTTGATGAAGAGTGAGAAAGAATGCTCAATTTTCATTCTTTTACATATGGCTTTCCAGTTTTCCCAGCACCATTTGTTGAAAAGACTTTCTTTTCTCCATTGTATTCCCTCAGCTCCTTTGTCGAAGATAAGCTGTTCATAGATGTGTGCTTTTATTTCCAGGTTTTCAGTTCTGTTCCATTCATCTGTGCACCTGGTTTCGTACCAGTACCCTGCTGTTTTGATTACTGTAACTTTGTAGTATGTTTTGAAGTAAGGGATTGTGATGCCTCCCATTTTCTTCTTTTTTCTCAGGATTGCTTTAGCAATTCAGGGTCTTTTGTTGCCCCATATGAATTTTAGGACACTTTGTTCTAATTCTGTAAAGAATGTCATTGGGATTCTGATTGGGATAGCATTGAATCTGTAGATTGCTTTAGGTAGAACAGACATTTTAACTATGTTTATTCTTCCAATCCATGTACATGGAATGTCTTTCCACTTCCTTATGTTGTCATCCAATTCTCTCATAAAGGCATTGTAATTTTCATTGCATAGGTCTTTCACTTCCTTAGTTAAATTCACCCCGAGGTATTTTATTCTTTTTGTAGCAATTGTGAATGGTATTGTGTTCTTGAGTTCTTTTTCTGTTAGCTCGTTATTAGGATATAGAAATGCTACTGACTTATGCAAATTGATTTTATACCCTGCAACTTTGTTGTAGTTGTTGATTACTTCTAAGCGTTTTCCAATGGATTCTTTGGGATTTTCTATATATAAGATCATGTCGACTGCAAACAGTGAGAGTTTCACTTCTTCCCTCCCTATTTGGATTCCTTTTACTCCCTTTTCTTGCCTGATTGCTCTGGCCAGGATCTCCAGTACTATGTTAAAAAAGAGTGGTGATAGAGTGCATCCTTGTCTCATTCCTATTTTCAGGGGCATGGAGCTCAGTTTTTGCCCATTGAGTATGATATTGGCTGTGGGGTTGTCATATATGGCCTTTATTATGTTGAGGCAGTTCCCTTCTATGCCCATTTTGTTCAGAGTTTTTATCATAAATGGCTGTTGGATCTTGTCAAATGCTTTCTCTGCATCTATTGAGATGATCATGTGGATTTATTCCTCAGTTTGTTGATGTGGTATATCACATTGATCGATTTGCAGATGTTGAAGCATCCCTGTGTCCCTGGTATGAATCCCACTTGATCATGATGTATGATCCTTTTGATGAATTGCTGAATTCTGGTTGCCAAAATTTTGTTTAGAATTTTTGCATATGTGCTCATCAGTGATATTGGCCTTTAGTTCTCTTTTTTTGTGAGGTCCTTGTCAGGCTTTGGTATCAGCATGATGTCGGCCTTGTAGAATGTGTTAGGAATTGTTCTATCCTCCCTAATTTTTTGGAATAGCTTGAAAAAGATAGGTATTAAATCCTCTCTGAAAGTTTGGTAGAATTCCCCAGGAAAGCGATCTGGTCATGGGGTTTTATTCTTTGGGATATTTTTGATTGCTGTTTCAATCTCTTTCCTTGTGGTTGGTCTGCTCAAATTGTCTGCTTTTCTTGACTTAGCTTTGGGAGATTAGAGGAGTTCAAGAATTTATCCATTTCCTCTAGGTTATCCATTTTGTTGGCGTGTAATTTTTCATTGTATTCTCTTATAATCCATTGCACTTCTGGGGAGTCTGTTGTTATTATCCCTCTTTCATTTCTGATTTTGTTTATTTGAGCTTTCTCCCCTTTTTCTTTGTAAGTCTGGTGAGGGGTTTGTCAATTTTATTTATCTTCTCAAAGAACCAGCTCTTTGTTTCATTGAAGCTTTCTACTGCCTTTTTCGTTTCAATAGCATTTATTTCTGCTGATTTTTATTATTTCTCTCCTTCTGCTGACTTTGGGCTTTGTTTGTTCTTCTTTCTCTAATTCAGTTAGGTGTAGTTTAAGATTGCTTATTTGGGATTTTTCTTGTTTGTTAATATGTGTCTGTATTGCAATGAATTTTCCTCTTAATACAGCTTTTGCTGTATCACATATGAGTTGGTATGGCATGTTATCATTTTCATTTATCTCCAGGTATTTTTTGATTTCTTCTTTAATTTCTTCAGTGATCCATTTCTTGTTGAGTAGTGTATTGTTTAGTCTCCACATCCTGGTGCCTTTCTCAGCTTTTTTCCTGTAATTAATTTCTAGCCTTATAGCATTATGATAGGAGAAGATGCTTGTTATTATTTCAATTTTTTTTTAAATTTGTAGAGGCTTGCCTTGTTTCCCAACATATGGTCTATCCTTGAGAATGTTCCATGTGCACTTGAGAAGAATGTGTATTCTGCTGTTTTGGGATGAAGTATTCTATATATGTCTGTTAAGCCCAATTATTTTAGTTTTTCATTTAGCTCCACTATTTCCATGTTGATTTCCTGTCTTGATGATCTGTCCATTGATGTGAGTGCAGTGTTGAGGTCCCCTACTATTATTGTGCTGTTTTTAACATCTTCCTTTAAGTCTGTTAATAGTTGCTTTATGAACTTTGGTGCTCCTGTGTCGGGTGCATAGATATTTATAAGCGTTATTTCTTCTTGATGAAGTGTCCCTTTGATCATTATACATTGTCCCTCTGTGTCTCTCTTTACCTGACTTATTTTGAAATCTGTTTTGCCTCATATAAGTATTGCAACACCCTCTTTCATTTGCTCACTATTGAAGTATTGTCTTCCACCCCTTCACTCTGAGCCTGTGTTTGTCCATGGGGCTGAGGTGTGTTTCCTGGAGGCAACAAATTGTTGGATCTTCTTCTTTAATCCATTTTGCCACTCTGTATCTCTTTATTGGAGAGTTCAATCCGTTTACATTGAGGGTGATTATTGATGCATGTGGACTTAAAGCTGTCATTCTGTTGCTCGTTATCTGGTTTTCCTGCATTACCTTTGTTTCTTGTCCTGTGTGTTTTAGCTTTCCCATTGACTTCTGCAATTTCATATGCTGGGTTTCCTAGATTTTTCCTTATTTATGTTTTGTGGCTCTGTTCTGTTTTTTTGTTTAGTGGCTACCCTGAAGTTTGTATTTAGAATCTTGTGTATAATATAGTCTATTCTCCGGTGGTCTCTTACTTACTTGGCCTAGCCTTATTTAGTCCCTGTTCTCTTCCCCTCCTAAATTATTATTTTCATCTGTTATTCCAACTCATGTTATGAGTTTGTAGTTAGAGTGATAAGATCGTCTTTGCTTTAGTGGTTTCCTTACCTTTATCCTAATGCTATAGTTGAATATTTGCTATCCTATTCTTGTTCTATATATCTGTCTCCCTACTCTGTGTTTTGTGACCCCTTTCTCCCTTTTCTTTTTTTCAGGTATGAGAGCCTTCTTGAGGATTTGTTGTAGTGGAGGACTTTTGGTTACAAATTCCCTTAACTTTTGTTTGTCTGGAAAAGATTTAATTTCTCCCTCATATCTGAAGGGTATTTTTGCTGGATAGAGTATTCTTGGCTGAAGATTTTTACCTTTTAAAGTTTTGAATATGTCACTGCATTTTCTCCTAGCTTGTAAGATTTCTGTAGAGAAATCCGCTGAAAGTCTGATAGGAGTTCCCTTGTAGGTTATTTTCTTCTGTCTTGCTTCCCTGAGTATTCTTTCTTTGGCTTTCATTTTTCCATTTTTACTACTATATGCCTTGCAGTAGGTCTTTATACATTGACGAATCTAGGAGATCTGAAAGCTTCCTCCACACACATTTCTCCCTCAATCCCTAGATTTGGGAAATTCTCTTCCATAATTTCATTAAGCACACTTTCTACTCCATTTTCTTTTTCCACGCTCTCCATTATTCAGATAATTATTAAATTCGTTCTCCTTACTGAATCCGCTATTTCTCTGATATTTTCCTCATTCTTTTTAATCCTTACTTCTCTTTCTTTCTCTCTCTGGAGACATTCAGGCTGTCTGTCTTCGATTATGCTAATTTGCTCCTCTATGGCGTCTACACAGGCATTCAGGGAATCCATATTCTGTTTTATCTGGTCCATTGTATTTTTCATCTCTAGTATTTCTGTTTGATTCTTCTTTATAGCTTCAATAACTTTTGTAAAGTAACTCCAGAACTCATTGACTTGTTTCTCTATCTTTCCATCTATCTCATTGAGTTTTTTGATGATAGCTACTCTGAGCTTATTTTCACTTAGGTTACCTATTTCCAAGTCCTCAGGACTTAATTCTTTGTTTTTATTTTTTTCCTTCCAGTCTGGAGCTTGTATAAATTGCTGAATGGTAGAGGGGTGGTTTTTGCACATGATGGTAGTATTCACTTGCAATTACAGCCTGCCACCATTAGATGGGGGTTGAGAGCTGCACGTTCTGTGCCCTCCATGTTCAGCCAAGATGGCGGCACCCAGCACAGGTTGAGGGAGGAGGGGCATTTCTCTCGTGCGCCAATCTGGATTCTGATCAGCTATTGTTTTCTGGTCTCAAGGGGGCCTGGCTTGATGGGGTTTCCACACACAGAAGCTTTCTCTCATCAATGGGTTTGCACTGCACCAGCCGCGGGAGTCCTGGACGATCCCCTGGTCGCACGACCCCTCCCCCACTCCTTCCCTCACCCACGGCAGCAACCCCAGTCTCTAGGGGAGGGAGCAATGTTCTCTCTTACCCTGTTCCAGCTCCTCCAAGGCTGGCTGCAGCCTCTCTCCATCCTCTGTCATCTTGCTCTGTAGGTCTCTGATGGTCTCAGCATTAGGGGTTATTGGTTGAAATTCAGTTTTTCCGTTTCTTTGGTTGTATTTTGGTGGGGAGAGAGTCCCAGGTCAGCTCACCCTGCCATTTTGCTCTGCCTCCTGCACTTTGTAAACATTTTAAAGCTGTAGTTTTGTCCTGTTTCATTTGCTCATTTTTTTCAAGACTGTTTTTCATGTCCTTGACTGTTTCCAGTAGTGTCTTTACTCAATTCTACATTTTCTCATGTAACAGTAATTTCTAAGATTTTATTTCTCACTTCACTTTCTTCCTAGAGTCATCCAGCTCATTGACCATCAAAGTAGGCAACTTTATCCTATTTTTTGAATGCTTATGTCCTCATAGATAAAATTTCATATAAATGTAAAAAAGAAGCATCTTCCAAAGGAGAATTTGCTTTATCAGATTTTTCATATCATATTATTTTCTCCTCTTTAAGTTAAATGAACTGTCATTTTATTTACTTGTCTTAATCAGAAGTGTATACTTTAACATAAATTGCTACAGTTATACCACATTATGGATTGTGGAATGGTTTATTTTATGCTTCATTCAAAAAATGCTTCTGGGATATATCTTATTTGAAACTTTCTGAGATAGATATTTCATAGGATACAGAAAATTGTGAGACTATGTCCTTGAACTCAAAAAGTCAGTTCATAATCAAGATGACCTGCCAGTGAAATTTTGGGGGTTTGCATGAGTGGGAGATCAAGAGAAACTTTCCAAAGAAAGTGGTTATTGTCATCCTCCAACTTATCTGAATTAGTTTCCAATTGCTGCTGTAAAATATTGCCACAAAATTAATGCCTAAAACAACACACATTTATTACTTTAAAGATTTGCAGGTCAAAAAATCCTACACAAACCTCACTCAGCTAAAATCAAGTTGTTGGCATGATTGCATTGCTTCCTGGAGGTTTTAGGAAAAAATCTGTTTCTTTATTTTTCCCAGCTTCTAGAAGTTGCCTACATTCCTTTGCTCATGGTTCCCTTCCTCAATCTTTAAAGCCAGCAAATTTGCATATCTCTGACCATTTTTACTGAGTTATGTCTCCCTCTAACCACAGTCAGAAAAGTCCAACCAGATAATCTCCTCATCTTAAGGTCCTTAATTTGAACACATCTGCAAAATCCCTTTTGCCTCATAAGGTAACATGTTTATATGTTCCTGGGATTAGGAGATGGACATCTTTGGAAGACTTTATTCTGACTACCACACTTTCTCCTTGGATGCTACATTTTCTTCTCTCCTCTATGAATCTTCATTACAACTAACTTGAATGTTCCTCTTTCCCTGCTTCTGTTTATATCCTTGATTCTACCTGGAATGCCTTTCCCCTTAACTTCAGGTAATCTCAAACTTGCTCATGTTTCCAAACTAAATCTTTCCATGAAATTTTCTCCAACCACTTCAGCTCCCCATGATTCTTCCTTCTTCTAAAATCCTTTGGAATGTTTTGCCTTGAACCAAGCAAGTGATTCATTAAACTGTAGGCTTTCTTTTTATTTCTAGGTTCTGTCTCCACAACTAGGCTGTATGTTCCTAAAAATATTATGACATTAGTGAGCACTTATCCTGAGGCATGTACTCTTGTAAGCACGATTCATTTGTAATTCATCTAGATCTCCCAATGTCTCTGTAAGCCAGGTACTATAATTATCCCCATTTTACAGATAAGAATATTGATGCACAGAGAATTGGAAACAAATGAACAAAATAACAGGCAGACAAAACAAAACCAAGAAACCCACTTGCCCAAAGGCATAAGCTGTGTAGCTGAGATTTGAAACTGGGCCATGTAGCTTCAGGATCTAGGCAGCATATTGCTTCACCCTAGCTGTGTGCCTGCTGCTTAACACATCACTGTCTATGGATGAAAAAGATGGTCTCCTTTTGCAAAGAAAATATCAAATTTAAAAAAGCATTGTTTGCTTAGGAATCTGCTGTTTGAGAAAATACATCATTTTGGAAATAAACTTGCCATAAATGCCAGTGAGATCACTTTAATTTTGTCCCTCAGACTTGTGAGGTTTTAATTCTTCAGAAACCTGGATTTAACATGTTTAAATCTATCAAGAACATGTGTTCCTTATTTTGTACTGGATGTGAGTCAGCTTGGAGGTCTAGGGGCATATCTTTACTCAGGCTTATCAGCATGGAGATTTATCTTCTTTACCAAGAGCTTAGGGTGTCATGCTTGTTTCAGAAGGTCACTACTGAGGAAATTAAATCTTCCAAACTGACTTTCTGATAAAGATCATAAAACCTTGCATTTTGCCCTTTACCTTGAAGCACTTAGTAGGGAAACAGAGGATCCCCTTAAAGAGGTGAGTATCCTGCATTTTTGATAAAAAGAAATTTTGATAAAAAGGAAATTTGATAAAAAGGAAATATTTCATAATGAATTTGAGTTTTATAAACAAAACTCACCACCCCAGAAACTCCAAAGTGAGTGGCCTTTGATGTTTAGTCCAGCTCTTCCTGATGCTAAACAACTGATTCTTTTGTTTACATTTTAATCTGAAGTTGTTCTTTATTTTTTAATAATATAGAGACACTACAATGTCTAGGAAGAATTCTAGGGTCATAGAATGTAGGAACGGAAAGGGCTTAGAGATTATACCCCTTATTTACAGAAGAAACAGAGTGTCTTATTCATGTTCACATGCTGAATAGTGGCAGAAGCAGCATGCCTCCCTCACCATATACACTTACCAGGTATGTCCATAAATATCCAAAATCATTGCCTACAAGTTCCAATAGAACTTTAGAACTATTTCAGACATAAAGTTAAAGAATTATTTTTCCAACCTCTTCAGTTCACAGTGATCCTTTCTTCTTCTGAAATCCTGTGGCATGTTTTGTCTTTGATCAAATACTGCAAAGTACTAGCAAATGCTACTTTGAAATGTAGGTTTTCTTTTTACTACTAGGTCCTATATCCCCAACTAGGTGTAAATTCCTAAAAATAACAACTGATGTTAGTGGCTAACTTTAATAAGCAATTGCCCTGTGGAAAATGTATCCCACAGATTTCTCAAATAATATAAATTCGGAGACACAAATATTGTTTTAACTATTGTTTTGTCACTATAGCATCTTAATTATTATATTGTCAAAGTATGATATTTTTGTTTGTTTATGAATGGAATTGAGCTGGTTATAAACATTGTATGATATTAGAATATTTCCTATGGATACTCTTGCACCTTGTGCTTCTTACTGTAATTTTAATAAGTTTAATACATTCTTCCTTAATGAGTCAGACAGGTAATATTCACTTGAAAATTTTGTCTAAATAAAAATGTTAATCATTTGGCATTTTACATATTTCATTAATAATAGATATTGCCTGTCTGAATTTATGCCTTAAAGAGGATAATAAACATTATGGGAACTTAGGGGAAATAATTTTATTATTGTCATGTACAAAACATATTTATACAGTCATAGATATGATAGGTAAAAATTATCTGGAGATGAAGTCTGCTGAGCTTACGGTGGCTACTTATTTTTCTATATGATTTCCATGAAAAGTTTCTATACAATATTTGACTGATGAATTAATCTCAAAGGAAGGCTATCTCAATGTCTTCCAATGCATTGTATTCTTTTATTTGAATTATATAGTTGTTGGTGAAATTTTCTTCACTTCATTTAACACCAATCTAGAATCCTCTGTTCTTATTTGTTTGTGCCACTTCTGTCTTCAGGATAGTCAAAGAATAAAAAAATCTGACATCTTGTCTGAAGAGCAGTCCTTTATAAATATAAATATGATCATTATATGCTACTATATAATGTCCATTCTAAATACCTCTCTGATATTTGTATGCATTCCCCCTTCTAATCCTTTTATAAGGTGAATAGATTAATGTACAAAGGTATGAATGTTGTTATGACGTCTGAGTGGTTCCATCCATTCCATAAGGACAAGAACAGAAAGGGCTTTACTTCTGTATTGTTTAGCCTATCTCAAATGTCTGTTATCAGAATCTGAATTCCTCATCATTTCTTACATTATCACTGGTAACTGTATTCTGGGGTGGATATTATTATACTATCAAGCCATAAAGATGAAATACTGAGACTGAATTTCATTTCAATTTTAGAAGCCAAGGGGGTTTTACATCTTATAATTGGACTCCTTTTTGAGTGGCAGAGGGTACTGAATCCAAAAATATCAAGTATGAATTGCTCAAGTTTACATGGAATCTGTGCATAACTGACAGAAACTAGTACTCAGAATACTGTTGACCACTCCAACACTATTCCCATAATTGCCTGCTACACAGATAAAAACACATGTAGTTTAAAAGACTATTTTGTACACACCAATTCATTTAAAAATTTTTTTTTTAAATTTCTTATAACACATTACAAGCGACCAATGGAAGATAAGAATCAGACATCAGTGATTGAATTTCTTCTCTGGAGTCTCACAGACCGTCTCCCTCAGCAGATTGTCCTCTTTGGCATGCTTTTCCTTGTCCATCTTTTCACAGTAGGGGGTAACTTGGCAATGATCACTCTCATATGAGTTGATTCCAAACCTCACACTCCTACATACTTTTGCCTAAGCAAATTTGTTGCTATTTGCTCCTCCTTGTCTCTTGACCCCAAGCAGTTGTGTAATATATTTGTGGGGAAAAAAGTCTTCTCTTTCATGGGTTGTGCTGCACAGATGTGTTTTTATGGTCTCTTTGTGGTAACTGAGTCTTTCCCTCTTGCTTTCCTGCCATGTGATTTGTATACGGACATCTCTAAGCCTATGTTGTATACACTCATTATATCCCAAATGGTCTATGTGCAGCTGGTGGTAGGACCTTATATCACAGCTCTCATAAGCACCATGACCCTTATGATATTGACTTTTTGCTTACCCTTCTTTGGTCAAATATAATTAATCACGTTTTCTGTAAAATTTCATCACTGCTTTCTCCTGCATGCACAAAGACGTCTATGATTAAACTTATGTTTTTATTTTTGGCTGGATCTTTCAAATACTCAGTGGCCTGATCATCAGAGTCTCCTAGGCTTTTACCCTGGTGGCCATCTTGAAGATTCACACAGCTGATGGCAGAAAGAAAGCTTTGTCCACTTGTTCTTCTCACCTGGCAGTGATCTCCATCTTATATGGGACTCTTTTCTTTATCTGTGTTCAGCATAGCTCAGGTTTCTCCCTGGACATCAATAACATGGTTTCTCTATTTTATACTCTGGTAATCTCAATGTTGAATCCCCTCATCTACAGCTTGAGGAACAGGGAGTTGAAACATTCACTAAGGAGCAAATTTGAAAGGAAAAAAACTACAGAAGGTAGATAAAAATAATTTTAATCGTGCTGCACCACAGGTGTTGATTCAATAAAGTGTGGTAAAAAGAATATTAGAAATTCTTTTTACTTCCTGAGTCTGCCAGTTACCAGGTCACTTATATACTGGGAATACTGTTTATATTGTTTTTTCCTTCAATCTTCTCCTTTGAAAGATTATGGGAAATAAAAAATAATTTTCAAATATATTAAAGATATAATTGTAATACATGCCAGAAGAAAATCCATAAAATTTATATTTTCTTATATATGAGAAGACATTTTATTCCAGACAAGAAATGCCAATATTATAAGGGAAAGATTAACAGATTTCAATAACAAATGTTCCATAGAGCTTGTTCAAAGTTAGAAAGTGGAAGGTGAGAGAACAATTGCAAAACAAGTGACTCACAATGAGTTAATGTCCCAACAGGAAAATATTGGAACATATATGCATATATATGAAAAACAGCAGAGAAATGAAACAAAGTATAGAAATAGACCAACAAATGAAAGGGAAATTGACACAATTGGAAATTCAAATTGCTAAAAACATAATTATATACAAAATTGTTCAACTTCACAATTGCTCATGTAAATCAAAATGATACCACAATGCTTTTGTTCATCCATCAGATTGGCAAATACAAAATGATCATGTGTGTAGTTCAGTCAAGATGGCAGTATAGGGAGACTCTGAACTCACGTCCTCCTACAGACACAACAAATTTACAACTACTCTTGCAAGTATTACCCCTGAATGAGAACTTAAAACTGGGTAAAAAGAATCCATGCAACAAGGTACAGTGCTGACTGAGGTGGAAGAGGCAGAAATTCCTTTCTGGGCATAAAAAAGCCACCTTCATGAACTACAGTCCTTTACAGCCAGTTGCAAGCAATCCTAACATACACAGCCTTTGCTGGAGGAGTGGGTGATTTGAGTGAGGGAGCATTACAGCTATAAGCAGCTTTTGGACTCAGCACAACCAAAATGAGGGTCATAATATCTCATTTTGCTGGTTATTAAGTACAATGGGGAATGCCCCCAGAAAAGATATTTGACATAAGGGGGAAAAAGCATACTCTTAAAGGACCCACATACAAGTTCACCCACTTTGAAAGGCAACCTAAAATCACCAGAAAGAAAGACGCACAGCCTTTTGGTGAAAAGAGATTCACCTCCTAGGTTCTGGGTGCATCTTGGTAAGAGGTGAGAACTCTCTGGGGACTGAGACATTGGAAGTAGCCATTATTGTAACCTAGTACAGATGTTCTGACACAGACACTTGCAGAGACCACTGGAATACTTCCCCTGGCTTATTAGCCCAGGGGTCTGCCCCACACAATAGAAAAGCAATTTAATCAAGGTCATCCAGGAAAAGCAGTCTGCTCTAGGTACTGGCATCACCTAAAGCAAGCCCTCAGGCAACTTGTGGGCCCACATAGGTGGGGTACATGGAACCTCTGCAGCCAGGTGATTGGGTCACCTCTTCAGGTCACAGCATGCATGAGGAGTTGGTGGAGTCTGTGGGGCACTGGTGGTGTGTGTGGGATCTCTGCAATGGGGTGACTGGGCCCACTTCAGTGGGTTGGGGCATGCACATGGGGCAAGAGAGTGTTGATGCAGTGTGTGACACAGTGTGGTCAGTGGGATGTTTCAGCTGCAGCAGACTTGTGCTTCTCAAGCAGCCACATAGGGGATCAGCCCCACCTTCCAAAGCCTAAAACAATTGGGTGCACCCATGCCTGGGGCCATCCCCACTTAGCTGCAATCCTGACAAGGGCTTTGCAGGCCAGAGGTCAACAGTAATTGTCAACACCTGAGCCTAGCAACCAGCCATGCTCAGGGCCACTCACTGAACAGAAAATCCGCAACAGGAATGTGCTATTAGAGCTTTCAGCCAACTGTGTTGGGATTCCCAACTCCAGATATAAAGTGATGGAAGAGTCCGTAGCAGCCACAAATGGCTGAGCATTACAACCAGCAGCCAGGCTGACAGCCTAGTCTCCCCAGGCACCTGCAGCAAGAGCAACCCTGCCACAACAGAAGGATACACATAGCCCACACAGGGGAATCTCCTGGAATATTTACAACTGATGATAAGAGGGAAGCACATTGCTGGGCATCAAAAGGCATCACTTACATAAGGCCAACTCTCCAACGTTAGGAAACTTAGCTGACCTACTTATACATAGATACAAGCTCAGAGAAAGGCACAAAATGAGGAGACAAAGTAATACATTCCAAGCAAAGGAAAAGGACAAGACATTAGAAAAATAACTAAATGAAACAGAAATAAATAATCTACCTGACAAATAGTTAAAAAAACATAAGTAATAATGATGCTCACTGATCTTGGGAGAAGAATGGATGAACTCCATGAGAACTTCAACAAAAAATTGGAAAATATAAAAAAAGAAATGATGAGAAATGAATAATACAATTCTGGAAAGGAAAAATTCACTAGAGGGCCTCAATAGCAGAGTAGATGATACAGATGAATGAATCAGTGAGCTGGATGAATGACTAGAGGAAATCACCCAAGCTGGACAAATAAAAGAAAAAAGAATTAAAAAGAATGAGGACAGTCTAAAGGACCTCTGGGACAACATCAGGCACAACAACATTCATATTATAGGTGTCCCAGAAAGCGAAGAGTGAGACAAAGGGGCAGAGAATCTATATGAGGAAATAATAGCTGAATTCTTTCCTAACCTAAGGAAGGAAACAGACATCCAGGTACAAGCAGCACAGAGAGCACTAAACAAGATAAACCCAAAGAGACCCACACCCAGACACATTATAATTAAAATGTCAAGAGTTAAAGATAAAATGAGAAATTTATCTCTAAAAGCTGCAAGAGAAAGGCAGTAGGTTACATACAAAGGAATCCCCACTAGGCTATCAGTTGACTTCTCAGTAGAAACCTTACAGACTAGAAGAAATTGGCAAGATATATTTAAAGTGCTGAAAGGAAAAAATCTACAGCCAAGAGTACTCTACCCAGCGAGGTTATCATTCAGAATGAAAGGAGAGATAAAGAGTTTCCCAGAGAAGCAAAAACTGAAAGAGTTTATCAACAAGAAACCAGGCCTATGAGAAATGCCAAAGTGACTTATTTAAGTGGAAAAGAGAAGACTGCAAATAAGAATAAGAAAATTCTTAAAAATAAAATCTTTGGTAAAGGCAAATATACAGTAAAGGTAGCAGATGAACCAGCTAACAAGATAATATGAAGGTCAAAAGTCAAAACTACCAAAATTATTTATTTCCAGGATAAGAGGGTAAAGGATACACACACACACAAAAAGGGATCAGATATGATATAGAAAACATAAAATGTGGGAGGAGGAGAGGAACAGAGTAGAACTTTTAACAAGAAGGCAAATTAATGAGATCATCAACTTAATATATATTGCTATATACATACGTTATGATATATGAACCTTATGGTAATCACAAACCAGAAACCTATATAGATACACAAAAGTTCAAGAGAAAGGAACCCAAAGATAATAATAAAGAAAGCCATCAAACCATAAGTGACGAGAGCAAGAGAAGAAAGGACTAGTGAAGAACTACTAAAACAACCAAAAAAAAGTAATGAAATGGCCTTAAGTACCTACTTATCAATAGACAATTTAAATGGCAATGGTCTAAATGCTCCCATCAAAGTCAAACAGTGAATGATTGAAAAAAAACCAAGGTTTATATGTATGCTACATATGAGAGACACACTTCAAATCTTAAGACACTCTCAAACTGAAAGCAAGGTGATGGAAAAACATCCTCCATGCAAATGACAATGCAAAGAAACCTGAGGTAGCCATACTTATATCAGACAAAATAGACTTTAAAGCAGAATTTGTAACAAGAGACAAGGCACTACATAATAACAAATAGAACACTCCCCAGGAGGTTATAACACTTGTGAATATTGATGCACCCAACATAGGAACATGTAAATATACATATCAATTATTAACAGATAGAAAAAGAGGAATAAATAGTAACACAAAAATAAGTCCCCATGGGACTTTAAGATTCTACTTACACCAATGGGTAGATAATCCAAACAGAAGATCAATAAGGAAACATTGGCCTTAAATGACACATTAGGCAGACAGACTTAGTAGATTTATAAAGAATATTCAATCCAAACCCTACAGAATGCACATTCGTTTTAAATGCACATAGAACATTCTCAAGGACTGAACACATATTATGCCAAAAACCAAGTCTCAATAAATTTAAGAAGATTTAATAATACCAAGCACATTTTCTGACCATAAAGGTATGAAGCTAGAAATCAATTGCAGGAAGAAAATCAGAAAAGGAATAAATATGGGGAGAATAAATAGGATGCTACTGAACAACGATTGGGTCAATGAAGAAATCAAAGGAGAAATCAAAACATATCTGGAGACAAGTCAAAATGAAAATAACATACGCCAAGATGTATAGGATACAGCAAAAGTGGTTCTAAGAAAGAAGTTAATAGCAATACAACCTTTACTTGAGAAACGAGAAAAATGTCAAATAAACAATCTAACAGTGCATCTAAAGAAACTAGAAAAAAAAGAAAAAAGAAAGTACAAAATCAGTAGAAAGAAAGAAATAATAAAAATCAGAGCAGAAATAAATAGAGGTTAAAAAATAGACAAAATCAATGAAATGATGAACTGATTCTTTAAAGATAAACAAAATTGACAGAACTGTAGCTAGACTCACTAAGAAAAAAAGAGAGAAGGCTTAAATAAATAAAATCAGAAATGGAAGATGAGAAATTACAATAGACACCTCTGAAATAAAAAGATCATAAGCAAATACTATGAAAAACAATATGTCAACAAATTGGATAATCTAGTAGACATGAATACATTCTTAGAGTCACACAACCTTCCAAAACTGAATCAAGAAGAAATAGAGAACTTGAATCAACCAATCACTAGTAAGGAGATTGAAACAGTAGTCAAAAACCTCCAAAAAAAAAAAAAATCCAGGACCAGATGGCATCTCTGGTGAATTCTACCAAACATTCAAAGAAGACTTAATACCTATCTGTGTCAAACTGTTCCAAAAGATTGAAGCGGACCAGAGCCTTCCTAACATTCTATGAAGCCAACATTATCCTGATACCAAAACCAGACAAGAAAAACACAAAAAAAGAAAATTACAGTGCAAAAACCCTCAACAAAATACTAGCAAATAGAATACAACAATACATTAAAAAGATCATACATAATGATCCAGTGGGATTTATTCCAAGGATTCAGGGATGGTTCAAAATCTGCAAATCAATCAAGATAATATATCACATTAACAAAATGAAGACTAAAACATACGTGATGCAGACAAAGCATTTGACAAGATACAACATCCATTTATGGTAAAAACTCTAAATAAAATGGTTATAGAATGAAAGTACTTCAACATACTGAAGGTCATGTATGACAAATCCACAGCTAATATCATTCTCATTGGAGAAAAACTTAAATCTATTCCTCTAAGAACTAGAACCAGACAATGATGCCCACTTTCACCCCTCTTATTTATCATAGAATTGAAAGTACTACCCGGAGCACTTAGACAAGAAAAAGAAATAAATACGATCCAAATTTGAAAGGAAGAAGTGAAACTGTCACTATTTGCAGACAACATGATTTTATATATAGAAAACTCTAAATAATACACCAAAATATTTAGAAATATTAAATGAATCTGGTAAATTTTTAGGATATAAAATCCACATACAAAAATCAGTTCCATACCTATACGCTACCAAAAATCAGCAGAGAGAAATTAAAAATACAATCCCATTTACAACTGCAACAAAAAGAATAAAATACCTACAAATAAACTTAACCAAAGAGATGAAAGATCTGTACACTGAAAACTTTAGAACATTGAAAGAATTGAGGAAGACACAAAGAAATTGAAAGATATCCCATGCTCTTTCCTTGTAAGAATTAACGTAGTTAAGATGTCCATACTTCCTAAAATAATCTACAGATTCAGTGCAATCCCTACGAAAGTTCCAGTTTCATTTTTCACAGAAATAGGACAAAGAATGCTAAAATTTATATGGAACAACAAAAGACCCTAAAAACCAAAGGAATCCTGAGAAAAAAGAGCAAAGCTGGAGATATCTCATTTGCTGATTTCAAAATATACTAAAAACCTATAATAACCAAAATAGCATGGTACTGGCACAAAAACAGACACATAGATTTGTGGAACAGAATCAAAAGCCCAGACATAAACCCACACATCTATGGACAGCTAATTTTCAACAAGGAAGCCAAGAACATACAATGGAGATAGGAAATTATCTTTAATAAATGGTGTTGGGAAAACTGGACAGCCATACGCAAAAGAATGAAAGTAGACAATTATCTTTCACCATATACAAAATTAACTAAAATAGCTTAAGGACTTGAATGTAAGACCTGACACTTTTCAACTTCTAGAAGAAAACATAGGCAGTACACTCATTGACGTCGGTCTTAGCAGCATATTTTCGAGTACCGTTTCTGACCAGGGAAGTGAAACAACGGGAAAAATAAAGAAATCGGACTACATCAAACTAAAAAGCTTCTGCAGAGTAAAGGACACCACCAACAAAACAAAAAGACAACCTAACAGTCACAAACCATATATCTGATAAGGGGTTAATATCCAAAATATATAATGACCTCATACATATCAACAACAAAAAAACTAACAACCTAATTAAAAAATGAGCAAAACATATGAACAGACATTTCTCCAAAGAAAATATACAGATCACCAACAGACACATGAAAAGATGTTCAACATCACTCACTATCAGGAAAATGCAAATGAAAACTACAAGGACATATCACATCACTCCCATCAGAATGGCTGTAATTAACAATACAGGAAATAACAAATGTTGAAGAGGATGTGGAGAAAAGGGAATTTTCATACACTGCTAGTGGAAGCACAAACTGGTACAGCCACTATGGAAAACAGTATGGAGATTCCTAGAAAAGTTAAGAATAGAACTACCATGTGATCCAGTTATTCCACCACTGGGTATTTGTCAAAAGAACATGAAAGTGTAAAGATACATGTACCCCTATATTCATTGCAGCATTATGCACAATAGCCAAGTCTTAGACACAACCTAAGTGCCCATCAAGAGACGGATGGATAAAGATGTGATATATATGCATAATGGAATTCTACTCAGCTATAAAAAATGATGAAATCTGGCCATTTATAACAACATGGGATAGACGTTAAGAGTATTATGCTAGGGGAAATAAGTCAGAGGAAGATAGTCAAATACCATATAATCTCACTCATAAATAGAAGGTAAAACAGCAACAGGGAACGACAAAGAGGCAGAGATTGGGTTAGTGGCTAACAGAGGGAAAGGGGGTAGGGAGGAATGTGGAAAGTGTGATTAGGCACATGTGTATGGTGATGGATTGTAATTAGTCTCGGGGTGGTGAACATGAGGTAATCTACACAGAAATCAAAATATAATGATGTACACATGAAATTTATGTTATAAGCCAATGTTACCTCAATTTAAAACAGTGATTATGTGCCATCCTGGTAAGGTTACCATTTGGTTATAGATAGCAATTTTACACTTAGCTACTGTAGCTAAGCTATGAATAGCTACATTTCAGAAAGTAATTTGATGATTGTTGTTAAAACGCACATAATCTTTGATCTAGCTATCTCATTTGGAAATCTATGCTATAGAAATATAAATACCAGACACTAACTTTGCAGAATCTTTCTTTCTTTTAAACATTGTGTAACTCATTACACAATGAATGAGTTAAGTATTCATGCTTTGGAGGAAACTCCCTGATACAATCATTGATAGATGGGGAAAAAAAATCAAGACAAAGTTTAATGTGTAGAATTAGATTTTGCAATCACAAAATCACACTTGTAAAGAAAATGTAAGGGTAAAATCTACCTAATGTGTAAAATATGTTGGTATGTTCATATGTACATGATCATGGAGAGAAGCATGCCATCATGGAGAAGCTCCAGGCCAAACTGTGCACATTGGTTATTGAAGCATGACATTGAAAGTAGCAAAGGAGGGTGTTTCATACTCATCTAAGTTGTTGGACTTGTTTTACAATAAATATGTTTAATCTTTTAGTTAAAATTCACTTTTGAAAGCTACAATCTTTGTTAAAACTGAATGAGTGAGTGAATGAATACATCAGTAAATAAATAAATTCAGGGAGTTGGGCCCAATGCCTTCTCCTAAGGCTACTTCTACATATAATATTCTGTGATTTCACAAAACATTTCTAAGCATTGATGAATGAAATATTTTTCAAAAATAAATAAAACGGAGGGGCTGGCCCCATGGCCGAGTGGTTAAGTTCTCACGCTCCACTGCAGGCAGCCCAGTGTTTCATTGGTTCAAACCCTGGGTGCGGACATGGCACTGCTCTTCAAACCACGCTGAGGCAGCATCCCACATGCCACAATTAGAGGGACCCACAATGAAGAATATACAACTATGTACCTGGTGGCATTGGGGAGAAAAAGGAAAAAATAAAAATCTTTAAATAAAATAAATAAATAAATAAATAAATAAAATGGAGAAATTCTCATCAACTCTATTCTTCAGTGTCTTACTTTTTCCATCTAAGGATTTGTATTTTCCCCTACCCCCCAGATCTGTAATTTTCATATATAATAGTAAATTTTCCCCTTATTAAAAACTTTGAAATGATAACAAAATGCTCTTAAAAGTGACACAATGCAAATACATTGAAATTTGAAAAGTATGCTAAATATTATCTTAAATATGTCCATACAAAACTACATTTTATTGCCTTTGTAGCAAAACATTTCATAGACAGAATGCATGTTTCTCCTGATACAAATGCAATTTGTTTTATTTTATACCTGCCTACAAATGATGTTTCAAACTTTGCATCTGGTATTTATATTTTCATATCATAGATTTCCAAATGTAAGATAGCTAGTTCAAAGTTTGTGTACAATCAGCCAATCTTGTGAAATTTTCCAACACCATTTTACTAAGAATTGTTAAAACTTGGGCTTAGGAGGACAAAGGGAAATGTAATTTTCCTAATTCTTTCTAAAGAGATCAACAATTTCTTTTGCCTTAAAATGACTCTATTCTGTTTCTTCATTATATACCATGTCTTAAAGTACAAGTCAAATTTTGAGATAGTCATGTCCTAGTATGACACCTGAAGTATTTTGACTTTCAATTTTTTTCTTAAACATTTATGATACAAAATATACTGAAAGGGGATTGGGAGGAGAACAGCAGGAAGCAGGTGATAATTATAAATTTCTTGACTTGCTTTCTGTTCCTTTTCAAATTGTATGCAAATATATTCAAACCAACTGTCTTCCTCTAGCTCCAGTTATTGATGTTCTGATATTGTAATGTATTCTTCTGCCTACAATTCTCTTCCTACCATATTTAAATGAATTCTACTTGTTTTTCATATACTGCTTACATATAGCTTCCACTCAGACATTATCCTAATTCTCCAATCTCAATTAGAGCCCCTCTGTATTTTGCTGTTACAGCATCATGTTTTTTTTTTTCTTCAGACTTTATAAGTTTAACATGGTACATGTTAACATAGACTTTTGTTTTGTTTTTATTAGTGAGAAATATTCCCAGCTGATTCTTCATATTAGGCAGTGACTCAAATTCACTTGGAAGTGTATTTTTTTGTTTGTTTCTTGTTTTTCTGTGAGGAAGATTGGCCCTGAGCTAACATCTGTTGCCCATCTTCCTCTTTTTGCTTGAGGAAGATTATCACTGAGGTATCATTTGTGGCAATCTTCCTCTATTTTATTTGGGATTGTGCCACAGTGTGGCTTGAAGGGCAGTGTTAGGTCTGTGCCCAGGATCTCAATCTGTGAACCCAAGGCCACCAAAACAGAGTGCATGAATTTAACTACTGTGCCACTGGGCTGGGCCCACATCTCTATTACTTTTACATGTTTGAACTGTTTGGCATAAAAAGCAAACTAAAACTGAACAGTCAAAGTAAATACTTGAATATCATAAGAACATCGATTTTAATTACAGCTAATGTATTAAAAGGCTATATGGCTTTGTAATTATTAATCTATAAAATTTATTTTTGTTGTTTTTATTACAGATTGTCAGGAAACAATGGATGATAAAAATCAAAGAGCAGTGACTTAATTTATTTTCGTGGGCTTAAAAGATCATCTTCCACAGAAGATTATTTTCTTCTTGATATTTCTTTTTGTCTGTCTTGTCACATTAAGAGAAAACTTGGGGATGATCACTCTCATTTGGATGGATTCCCAACTCCGCACCCCCTTCTACTTTTTTCTCAGCCACTTGTCCCTTGTGGATGTCTGTGCCTTTTCTTCTGTTGCTCCAAAAATGTCGTGTGATAGCTTTCCAGAGAGAAAAGTCATCTCCTTTATGAGATGTGCTTTATAACTGTGGGTTTTTGGTCAGTTTGTAGTGATTTGAGTATTTTTTCCTGGTCACCGTGACATATGATCAGTACATAGCCATCTGCAACTCTTTATTGTACACAATCACCATGTCCCAGTGGGTCTGTGTGCAGCTGGTAGTAGGACCTTATGTGATGGGCATTCTAAGTGCCATCATCTATGAGACCTTCACTTTTCTCTTGCCTTTCTGGGGTTCAACTCTGGTCAACCACTTTTTCTGTGACATTTTCCCTGTTCTTTCCTTGGCATGTGCTGACACTCAGAACAATAATTTGGTTCTTTTCATCATGGCTGGATTAATAGGAATACTCAGTACCCTGATCATCCTGGTCTCCTATATTTATGTCCTCAAAACCATATTGAATATCTGGTATGCTTATGGGAGGCAAAAAACTTTCTCTACCTGCTCTTCACCCTTGTCTGCTGTGGCCAGCTTGTATGGTACCCTTTTCTTCATTTAAATACAGCCCAATTCAAGTTCATCTTGGACATTAATAAGGTGGTTTCTGCATTCTATACCACATTGATTCTTATGTTGAACCCTCTCATTTACAGCTTGAGGAACACAAATGTAAAAGATGCATTTAAGAGGACTTTTGTTAGGAAGAATTTCCTGCTGGGTAAATAATTCAAGAATATTCAAGTAATTCAAGACTAGCTTTTGCCATTGTACAGGTGGAGCAGCTAAAGTGTGTATTAGAAAGATAATGTGGGGGCCAGACCAGTGATGTAGTGGTTAAGTACACGTGCTCCACTTCAGTGGCCTACAGTTTTTAGGTTCAGATCCCAGGCATGGACCTAGCACTGCTTGTCAAGCCACATTTTGGCATCATCCCACATAAAGTAGAGGAAGATTGGCACAGGTGTTAGCTAAGCAACAATCTTCTTCAAGCAAAAAGAGGAAGATTGACAAAAGATGTTAGCTCAGGGCTAATCTTCCTCACACACACGCACAAAGAGAGAACTGGACTTGGTCTAAAGAAATGTCAGTTTAAACCTTGTCTCCTCCAATTATCAAGAATATTAAAAGCATATAAATCCTACACCGTTTTGGGTTCTCAATGTCTTAATCTGTAAAATGAGGTAATTAACTCAAAGCCATCTAAATTATTTTCTTCTCTAAAGTTCTATGATTTTACACAATGTGTCCAAACTCCTATGAATGCCATCTTTTCATATAGTGGCCAAAAAACAAAAAAGAGCTTCCTAGCAATGATATCCCCAGTTTTCCAGTTTTCCCTACTAGTAACTGTATCCCTTGAGTTCAATTACCTGAAAGGTTTTTCAACTCAATGCTTTATAATCATAACACAAGTTTTGATAAAAATGATTAAGCACAAAAGGTAGAATGAAACTTTAGTACTTTATAAACAATAAGTTAAAAGCCCTAGGTGGAAAATTGTGAGGGACTAAACATCATGTGTGTTTTGTACACAAATTAATGCATAACATTAAAACAATACCTGAAACATGATAAATTTTCAGGAAAAAATTTAAATGAGTGAATGAATAAGACAAATAGTGACCTTAAGTCATAAATATACCCTCTCCTAACAAATGGGAAACATAACTGCTTTAGGGATATATCTCTTCTAGTTTTCTCTGGATAAATTTCTTTCATTAGTCTTCTTCTCACTGATGTCTTTTCAACCCAAAGTGATTTAAGACCCACATCATTCTTCATGGAAATGACCACTTCCTAGGATTAGCAATTCTCATTCTCTCTATCTGTAATTGCTTCTAGTTTACAATCTACATGTATTCCTGACACTTTTTATTTCTATTCCTCTAGCTATGGCTGGTACTATTTGGTTATTCTGTTACTACATGAGATTTTGAAACTAAAGATATTTGCTCTTTCTTCCACTTTTCAAAATGCTGGCCATGACCATGCTCCTCCCTAAACTACTATTTGTTTTTTCTCTTTTCTTCTCATTTCTTTTCCTCCTCCTATTTTCCTTTCTTCTGTTCCTTCCTGCTCCTTTCCCTCCTTTTTTTCATGAGATCAATGTATGAGAGATCATGTATATTGCCCTTGATTTTGGAGGAATGTGTCTCATCTAAGTTGAGTCCTCCTCAAACAGCAGAAATATTTGTCCCCATTTTCTTTCTTCGTGTTACACTATCTAACATCTTTTTAAAAAGGAATTTTACTTTTTTCATTTGTTGTCTACTTGGTGGGGCCAAAGTTTTCTTACTATATGGTCCATCATTAAATGTCAACTCCCTGATTTTTATAACGTGTTCCTTCTTAATTGAATCTGGCCACCTTCTTAGGAAACTCACCTGCATTCTATGGCTGTTTCCTCTAGTGCACATTGGTTTGTAGGCTGGCTATGTCTAGGAAGAACTGGTTAATACTTTTATCTAATTTTTAACTCATTTTCTTGCTTTCTTCTGTATCAAGGCCATATTTATGGCTTGGCATTTTCTTATAGTGAATAGAATGGTAATAAGCATAGGATATGAAATGTATTTATAGACTTATTTGTAGACTCTTTACTTTATTGAGACAAGTAATTTTTCAGAGCAGAGGAGTAGGGCATATTCTAAGTGCTATAACAGGAGGACCCAGGCTACAACATTTATCTAATCCAGCCCTTTGACTTGGACCCAGGCAATCTCATGTGATTGTTGATGAATAGTTTAGCTTTCCTATTTCTGAGAAGGCTGCTGATGTGATTAAAATAGGTTTTTCTAGACCTTGATACACAGACTGACACATTGGATACACATGGAGCCTAAAATATTTTCATGGCAGTGACGCTGAGATTTTAATCCTGTCAAAGCTTTGGGTTTTTTTTTAGCTGTCTTACTCACTGATGTATCCCAAGCACCTAGAATACTGCTTGATACATCATGGGTAATCAGTAAGTATTTATGCACTGAATGAATGAATACAAATGTGACATGGAGTAAAATATAATTTACCCTTTTCCTCTTAAGTACTTATGGAATCTCCTTACACTTCTGTCCCCATTCATTGCTGTGACCACAAGGGAGGCAAAAGCGAAAGTTTTTCTGGATCAATCTTCCAAGTTTATCTGGTTTTTCATCAATAACTTATTATGTCTGGCATTTGAATGATCACTTAGACCAAGAAATCTCTGGTATTTTCAGGCTTTACAGCCCTGATGTTGTGCAACTTGAATTCTCTCACTTCTTGAACTCTAGGTCTCATACATCATACCTGTTAAGTTCCAGTGATCTCAAATTTCAGAAATAAGAATTATACAAGTGTGATGAGTGAGAGAGCATAGTCTCTACCATAAACATAAATTTCTTATCATGACACTAGTTTTCATATTAGTGGAATAGAAAAAATATATATAATGGAAAGAAATATCTAGAAACAGACAGATGAGTATTTTGGGAATTTGTATATGATAAATTTGCCGCTTCCTTCAAATACAGAAAATTCACACCAGTCAGGAAAAATTTGAATGATAACTATAAGGGAGAATCACTCCATCACATATCAAATCTAACCTAACAGTTAATTATGTTATTTAATTAGTAATTAGAAATGTCTAATTAGTGAATGTGTAATTAGAAATGTGAAATTAGTCATTATAAATTAGAAAAGTGTATTAATTCTTTATTATTAATTCTGATGGCAGAAAAATAGTGAAGGATATTGTTATATTTCAAGTAAATAATAGGAGAAAATAGAAGAATATAAGATATATGTTCTTTCAGTTCAATCATCTATTCCTGTCTTCTGGTGGTTCAGCAACACCCACTGACATCTCTTGCCTGGGGTCCTATTATCCTCACACTACTCAGCTAGCATTGTAGTTCTGGAACACTGTCTCCTATGTCCAAGTGTAGTCTAAAGAGGAGAGCTACCACCAATCACTGTTAGTGACATTGGTGCCCTTCTGATCAGCATATTCTTATGGTATTTATAACTGTTGCACCCTATGGGCCATGTCTTGCCAAATAGTCACCTAAAAGGTCTCCAGCTGTAAATTCTAGATTTCCCATATCCCTGAACTTCTGAATTCATTTATACACTGTCTACCATAGTGATTTGGTTAGCATAAGTCATCACTCTTTTCATGCATCCACTCAAGCAGAGAATCCAATCAAGTGGCCCTTGTCTGAGTGTCAAAGCCCCTATCTTGGGAGAGTGTTCCCAAGTAAAAAATCTCTCATTTTCCAATTTTATATCCTGATTCCCTTGACCAAGCACTCTCAGACTCTACTCCTACACATAAACCCTTGTCTCATGCTAATACAGCTAGCAAATATTTGCAAATCCTTTGGGGTATAGTCTAGATTTTTCACACTGTTGTCAAATCCAAGACCTCCTATTTGGGTTTACCATGACTTTACCTCAATTATAGGTCTAGTGCCCTGAGGAGGTGGAGAGTTCTCTGAAGAGAAGGCATGTTGTCCTAGGGAGAGAGACCTCTACATTTTCTTATAGCCTGGTGGAATACTACCTCTCAGTGTGCAGGGCAGGCCATGTCTTCAGGATTAGATAGTTCTGAGATGTCCATATCTTCAGTGGCATCCACCCAGATATCTCCATCCCAAGTGATAGGGTCCCAGGACCAGACCTTGGCATAACAGACTTGACTTGTTTGGCCACTTAACTCTCTTTGAAGTTCAGACACTATTATTATTAAATCTTGAGCTTAGTCCCTAGTCTCTACCAACCCCACATAAAATGAACATGAGAATGTCATTGTATGTAACCAAAGACGCCCCTTGGCTTTCATATTTGGCTTCAATGGCTACTTACTCTCCCTCTGTTGTAGATCATCAATGGCTTATCAGTAACCCTCTGACTCCATTATCCTGATAGCTACTATTCCAGTCATATGTCTTAAATACCCGGTACAACATACATTCACTATTAATGCAGCTCATCCACTGGCATATCCTCCCCATTCAGCCTATTGCAAATTAGAATTGTTAGGCTGCTATCCTCTGTTGAAGGATGTCTGAACTCTTATCTATTACTGGTTATGGGGTTCTCATTGTCACATTGATGGTGACTGATTCAGCTCCAATTCAACATTTGCCTGCTCTCTCAGACTACTGATGCTACCAGCTATTGCAGGCTGCCTTCTCCTGAAGCAAAAACACTGAGATAGAGTTTGAATTGCAACATGTTTATCAAGGATGAACACTTATGAATGGAAGGGGAAATAAGTTAGATTGGGGAAAGAAAGAAGCAAGACTGTGTAGCCAACTTGACAGAACCTACACCAATGTGGTGAATTTCTACAGAAGTACTGCCAGAGTTGTCTCAGGTTAAGGCAAAATGGCCAAGAATTTATATTCCTGCCCACTCAGTCAGCTGATGGGGTCTGTTCCTGGAATAGTGTGACCTTGGGCAAGGTGGCTCTCTGCAGCTGAGGCCAATCCTAGCAACTGAAGGCTGTCTGCTTACTGCACTCTTTGTTTTTAGTTTGAACGTTCTTCCTTGATGAGATCTGGATGGTCCAGCTCTCTGTATAGCTTTTGGAAGAATCAGATTACCTAAGGCCAGGGGAGGAATGAAGAATTGGAGCCAAGCACAAACAGAGCCAAAATAAAATATACATTTTCTCTAAAGATATAGTAGAAATGGTAGTAGACATTGACTTGGATCTCTAAAGCCCAGTGATCTGTGTGTTGAGATGAAGTTTCAGTCTCTTGGGTCAGCTATGATCCTGGTGGAAACTAATTATAGAAACCACATAAAGGCAGATATCAGAGACTAGCCTTCTAGGTGAGGTCTAGGAAGATAGATGAACATTTTTTCAGACAATGAAGACTGACGCTTAGAATTCAGCCTTGGCTCAATTCTTCTCTCTCCCATATGAGGAAAAAAACCCTGTCCATTCAAGTTTGATCTTCCCTGGACTATCTCTCAAAGAAATAGCCTTAATTCATTTCCATTCACAAAGAAAGTTCTCAGTACCCAACCCCTAAAAGAAGGTAGATTACTCTCCTAAGTTTCCCACCTGCAACCACACTCTTAGAACTATTTGTCCATTACTGCATTTGTTTAAAAACATTCACTGAGCATTTACTCCTTAAGGCACTATTCCGGGAGTTGGGGATATAGTGTGGAAAAACTAAAAACAATCTATGCCCATTGTTACAGGCTGGTAGGACACAATAAAAATTCAGTGTTAGGTAATGGTAACTGCTTTAAAGAAAAATTAAACTGGTGAAAGGGAAAAAGTGAATGAGTGTCATGATAGGATTAACTATAATCTTTTTCAAAGGATTATCACTGATGGCCTTTATGATCATTGGATATTTTAGCAGAAAGCTGAATGAAATAAAGAAGAAAGTTGTGCAGCTCTCTGGAGAGAAATATACCATAAGCAGAAGAAAGAGAGAGGAAGCTTCTGAGGTAGAATCTTGATTTGCTTTCTAAGAATGGAAAATGGACTGAGTGAGGTGACGAGAGGTAGAAAGATCTAGGTCTTTCTGTTAACCCACTTTCTTGGGCTCTTATGAAGCTTAAAATTAGTTAATACTCTCAAAGCACTTTGAAGAATGCCTGGCATATAGTAAACATCTCCAGTGAGTAGATTAGTGTCCTCTGGAAAATTTTATGTGAACAGATGCCATCTCTTTTCTGAAATACCATGAAAGACTCCTTATTGCTTACAGAAACAAGTTCAAACTCATTTGCCTAATGTTAAATTACTTATGAATTTGAGGCCAAGTCTATCTATCTGACCTTATAATTTGAAATTTTTAACAGCCAATGTGGATTACATTTTCTCTCAAAGATGCTGTGCATATTTATAGCTTTCTATTGCAGCATAGACAACCGCAGTCCACCTTACTTTTATTTACCTATATTTTAGCATGCCTTTGCGATTCACCATGTCCAAGGGACTATTTCCAAACCCTCTGGTTGCAATGATTCTACCTTCCTAGTAATTCATGGGTCAATTACGGGGTCACTAGTGCTGCTATGTACCCAGGCTCCCTGTCTGATTATAATCTGTCTGAAGCAGAGCTCTATTTTAGAATCTCAAATCTGCACAATGTGAACAACTGGTACTCATCATGCAGTAGTTTATGGCTCAAAACTGTGTGTGTAGGTGGTCCCAAAGGGAGAGAGAATATTATTTTGTGCAGTTATGCTTGACACAAAGTCCCCAGACTATTTTCTCATAAAATAACTTTATTATCCTCTCTCTAGTCCTGATCTCCTGAGCTTCTGGTTCCTCAAGGGAGTTGGTTCCAATTTATACAACAACCTCTGCTGCACGTTTTCAGAACTGACTCAATGAACTCCTTTTGAAGGTGTCATTAGAAGGTCCAGGTTTCAAGATGGTGTAACTATATTGTTTATCTTCCTAGACACCTGAGGAAACTAAAAAGAATGACAAGTCTACATTTGTTGAGTAATTCATTTTCATATCAGGGTGTGTTAATTTTGGAATTCACTTTGCCATAAGCAGGCAGAGTCTAGGGCATGTTTCTTTAGACAGGTGAGTCAAGTGACTTCTCAATAGCCTTCAGGAGGCCACATATGGAAAAGAATTTAGGAACCTGGGAAAATATCATCTCTAAGCTTAGCATGACAAATAATTTGGTGCAAATAGAATATTTACTCGGTGTATTTTGGTTTAAATAACCTAACTTGCATGTACATTTTAGTTGAATTTTGTATTTGTCATAGAGATATTGTAATTTACTGGTTCATTTTTGGGCTCAGAGAATGTTCAAATTAAGAGACTTTGACTTCTCTGGGTCTTAATTTATTCACCTTACCTAAATTGGGTGTTATAAGTAGAAAACAAACCTCTGAATCGGCTGACTTGAATTTTCATGCTGCTCACGTCATAGTCGCATGCATACCTTGGATAATGACTTTTCAGTATTAGAATATTTGGATTGGGTACAGCCAAGGAAATTTAACTTAATAGGCACTTCCACAGAAAGAAACCATCATTTTCACACAGGAATTTAAGTTTTATACAAATTATAAAGCACAACAATTATCACTGATGGATGTATTTCATCACATTTGTTTACAGAGGCAATTTCTTGAGATGATAGATGTATATATTCTAGTTTCATCTTATGAATTTTTTTTATAACCTAAGTTTGTGACACTTAAAATGCCCTGTTTCCATCTTCTTTAGTATAGCTGATTCACATATGAATGACCTCTAGTGATTTTCTATGTTTAGAAAAACTAAATTCTTGGAACATTTTACTACTAAAGTATAGTTTTTATGACTAATCTTAAACTCTACCCCTCAAGGTCTTTTCTTCCAAGCTCTGAGACAACAGGAGGTCAGGGGCTTTTAATTTCATTAATTTCTTCTTAACAAAACCCTTTCAAGATTTTTTTCAGGAAAGAATATTGTTAGACTTATGTCACTACTTCTCCTGTGGCACATCCATTAATATTTTTATATGATTGTGCTTTTGGAATCATTATGATTATTTCAATGCCCAAATTGATACCTTTCTTCTTCAATTTTTGTTGATCGTTGTCCTCATTTCCTCTTGTCCTCCCTCCTCATTCATTTCTTATGAAAATATGTTTTATTTTGGGATAAAGATTCACAGGGAGCTTCAAAGATAGTACAGAGAAGTTCCACATACCCTTCACCCTGTTTTCCCCAGGGGTTACATCTGATGTAACTACAGTACAACATCTAATCCTGGAAAGTGACATTGGTATGATATGTGTGTGTATCCTTCTATATAACTTTATAACATGCTTAGGTTTTTTTAACCAACACCTCAGTCAGTAGACAGAGCTATTCCATCTCTACAAAGATCTCCCTTATGCTACCCCTTTACAGACTCACCACCACCCTGCTTCCCACAATTCCTGAGACTGACAACCACTCACATGCTCTCCATCTCTACAATTTTGACATTTCGAGAAGGTTATATAAATGGAATCATAGAATTGTGGACTTTTGAGATGTACCTTTTCAATTCAGTCTAATAACCTTGGGTGCATCCAAGTTCTTGTGTGTGTCATATTTTGTTCTTCTTTATTATTGAATATTGTTCTATTGTATGGATACACCACAGTTTAATATTCACTTATGGTAGGACTTTTTGGTTATTTAAAATGTTTGGCATTATAAATGAAACTTGTATGAACAAAATTGTACAGGTATTTTATGTGTACATAAATATTCATTTTTCTTACAAAATTACCCAGAGTGTCCCAATCGTCCTTAAAATATTTATATTTTTCCTCTCAAAAACCTATTAACACTATTTGGATCACAAAAGCAATATTTATGTCACACAATATTTAAGAACTGCTCCCTCCTTTGATGGACTTAAAAATCTGATGGAGTTCGATTAATCAGTGTATACACCATTGATATGAGGGAACATGAGAGTTTTGGAAAAGGAGTCACACCGGATTTTCATCCAGTTCCAAAGTTAACTTCTCTTGTCTCAGTTTTCCCTCCCTCTTTAGATATCATAACCTTAGATAACTTAATTAACTACTGCTATAGATTCTAAGGGCATTGGGGAGGAAGTTACGTTACTAACGTCTATTTACCCTTAATTAGCAGTGAGAATAGGTATCAGTCTAAATTCATTGAATTCTCATAGTGCCCTTTTTGATGGTGTGCTTCTTAAAATGTCCTTGGTTCCAAGGTAAATATTTTTAGAAACATAACCTGGGATGGTTAGAGAACTTGCCTCAGATAATCTCCAATGTCCACTTCTGGGTTAAAATTCTATGATTCTATTTAAAAAGCCTGTTTCCAAGGAAGAAACAGAAGAGTTCTATGAGCTATAATGTCTTACTCAGGATCACACAAATAGTTCGTGGATAGACAGCATAACTGTCAGGAGTAGAAATCAAGAGAGTGAGACGTCAGGCCATGCTTTTTAACTTAAAAAAATAAAGTTAAATGCAGATCAAAAATTAAGAAGTCGTTAATTATGAACTGAATGCAAAGAAACATTTTTCTCTTTCTCATGACATTAAATCAGAGAAATGGATTAATGGAAATCAAACTACGGTGATTGAGATTTTTTTATGTGGGCTTAACACATCAATTCCAGCACGAGGTCGTCCTTTTTGTAATATTTCTCTTGTTTTATCTCATCAGTCTTCTGGGAAAATTGGGGATGATCACTCTCATTTGAATGGACTCCCGACCCCACACCCCAATGTACTTTTTTGTCAATCACTTGTCCTTTGTGGATGTTTGCTCCTCTTCTGTCCTTGGTCCCAAGATGTTGACTGACATCTTTGTGGAGAAAAACCTAATCTCTTTCTTTGGTTGTGCTACCAAGTTATAGCTTTTTGGTCAGTTTGTTGTGACTGAGTGTTTCCTTCTCGCTTCCACGGCTTTCTCAATCCTTTATGGGACAGCTGTCTCAATCCTTTATGGGACACTCTTCTCCATCTATGTATGTCCGTGTTCTAGTTTCTCCCTGGACATCAATAAAGTGGTTTCTGTGTTCTACACATCAGTGATTCCCATGTGGAACCCCCTCATCTACAGCTGAGAAACAAAGAGGTCAAGGATTCTTTCAGAAGGGCATTTGAAAGAAAAGAGTTTCTTATGGGTAGATAAACTAGAACATCTTTTGTATTACAGGTTGAGAACTAAGATAAATACAAGATACATGAATATGGGCTGGATGTGGGAAACGTGTTTAGATTCACTCTTTATTTTACTCTTAAGTATTCTGTGTCATTGAAACATCATAGAAAGTCTTTACATTATAACTTTTTCATTTTTATTTTCTCATTCAGCAGGAATGAGTCTTAGAACTTTAAACTGAGTTTGGTGGATTATTGAATGTCAAAACTTTAAAAGATATTCTCAAGGGTTGTGACTCATATAATAAGAATATATACAGATGGCCAATAGGCACATGAAAAGATGCTCATCATCACCAGTCATCAGGGAAATGCAAATTAAAACTACAATTAGATATCATCTTATGCCCATTAGAATGGCTATAATCACCAAGATAAAAAACAACAAACGTTGGAGAGGTTGTGGAGAAAAGGAACCCTCATCAAGTGCTGGTGGGAATACAAACTGGTGCAATCACTGTGGAAAGCAGTATGAAGATTTCTCAAAAAATTAATAATAGAAATACCATATGGTCTAGCTATCATACTACTGGGTATTTATGCAAAGAATATGAAATCAACAACTGAAAGACACCAATGTACCCCTATGTTCCTTGCAGCATTATTCACAATAACCAACTTGGAAGCAACCGAAGTGTCCATAGACCAAGGATTGGATAAAGAAGACATGGTTTATATATACAATGCAATACTACTCAGCCATAAAAATGGTAAAATTGTCCCATTTGCAACCAGATACATGGATCTTGAGGGCATTATGCTAAGTGAAATAAGTCAGACAGAGAAAGACCAACACTGTATGGTTTCACTCATATGTGGAATATAAACAAATTTACAGACAAAGAGAATAAATTAGTGGTTTCCGGGGAAGCGGGGTGGAGAGCTGGCACAAGGGGTGAAAGGGCATACCTATCTGATGCATGACAAATAATAATGTACAACGGAAACTTCACTATGTTATTAGCTTTTACAAGCACAATAAAAAAAAGGTCTTTGCTAAATCCCGAGTAAGTGTTAGAACCACTCCCTTAACAGTAGTGTTGTTTTACTGACAGGAGGTTAAGTTCCCTCAATTGCCTGTGAACTTGGTCTTGTCTCTTTAAAAATATACTGTTAAAAATTGGATTATGGTCAAAAGGTAAAAAATTCCAATTATAAGATAAATGATTCCTGGAGATGTAATTAACAGCACAGTGACTATAGTTAGCAATATTGTCTTGTACATTTGTACGTTGCTAAAAGAGAATATATCAAAAGTTCTCTTAACAAGAAAAATATTTGTAGCTATGTAAGGTGATTGATGTTTACTAAACTTGTGTTAATCATTTTGCAATAGATACATATATCATCATATTCTATACCTTGAACTAATACAATGTGACATGACAATTATATGGTATTCACTAGGCAGGAAAAATATTGAATTTTTGAATTATTATTAATTTGTTTATTGAGGTAATACTTGTTTATAACATTATATCAATTTCAAGTGTGCATCAGTATATTGTGACTTCTGTATACATCATGTTCACTGCTAAAAGTCTAATTTCTATCCATCACTGTACAAATGTCCACCTTTACCATTTTCACACTTTCCCATGCCACTTCTCTTCTGGGAAACAACAATCTGTTCTCCATATCTGTGTGTTTATTTCTTGTTGCTTTTCATCTTCCACATATGACTGAAATAACATAGTATGTGTGTTACTCCATCAGACATATTTTACTTAGCATAATACCCTAAAGTTCCATCCATGTTGTCACAATTGGCAAGATGTCACCTTTCTTATGGTTGAGCAGTTCTCCATTGTGTGTGTATATTATATATTATGTAATTATGTAACCACATCTTCTTTGTCCATTCATCTGTCAAAGGGCACTTAGGTTGTTTCCATGTCTTGGCTATTGTAAACAATGCTTCATTATAGGGGTACCTATATATTTTCAATTTAGTGTTTCCATATTATTTGGATAAATACCCAGAAGTGGAACAGCTGGATCATATGGTAGTTTTATTCTTAATCTTTTGAAAAATCTCCATACTGTTTTCCAGAATGTCTCACTAGTTTATATTTCCACCTACAGCATATGAGAGTTTCCTTTTATCCACATCCTCTCCAACACTTGTTATTTCTTGTCTTTTTAATAACTGCCATTCTGATGGGTGTGGATAATACCTCATTGTGGTTCTGATTTGCACTTCCCAAACAATTAGTGATGTTGAACATCTTTTATGTGATTGTTAAAAAATGTATTAATCAGTAGGTATGTAAATATAACACTCTCTAATACTCCTTTTGTGTTTGGAGTACATATTTTGCAAAGGCTTTTTAAATCCCATATACTCTCTACTCATAGTAATAATTTATTGGGATTTTGTCACTGTAATTACATTATTCATGCATGTGAAGTGCAGAATGCATTGAAGTTATTTAATAAAGTGTTAGTTATTACTATTGATACATATTGATTTTTGTGTCAAGGGTGGGACATTAATTCTATTTTTATAGAAAATGAGCCTGAGAGCTGTGAAGAATCAATGGATTGCCCATTACCTCATACGTTTGTCTCACACATTTATTTTCTTCAGATACAATATTCTTTCAACCATACTTTTGTGTTTTATGTTCTGTAACATAACAACAAATCCAAGAAATAAGGGGACAAACCATTTGTTGTACAATTGTATGACTCACTGGGATCAACATTTTAATCTTGAAGGCCTTTTTTAAAAAGTAGTTAATTTTAGGAGGAAGATCCAAGATGGCGGCGTGAACAGACTTCTTTGTCTATCCCCCTTCGAATCTACAGCTAATTGGACATTCATCGCTTGACAAAGGATATCTATATAGCATCTCAGGACATCGGAGAGACCCACATGCTATACATCAGAAGGCAGACGGACTTCCCTACCGGAGGAGGTAGAGATAGGTGAAACCTATCCAACCCCGACCCCCGAACAGCCTAGATCCTGTGGGCAGCTTTCTCCCTGCAGACTCCCCCAGAGCATTGCCACACGCCAAGGGCAGGAGGGAGCGCATACCAGAGGAGAGACGGTGGAAACAGGTGAATGGACCCCTACCCAAGCCCCCCGCATTTACTCCTGAGACCAGAGGGAGGCTCCAGGGTTGCACACCGGAGGCCATGGGGAAAACCCCTACCCGCCATAAGCAGAGAGGTCCCGCCCAGCATCAACAATGCCTGGGGGCACCCAGAGAGAAACCCAAGAGGCACGCCAGCCCGCTGGCTGCCGCCGCCAGCTCCTCTAAACAGGCTTTTGCCCAGGAGGGGATCTGGACTACCAAAGATCTCCGGGGAGAGGTCCGGGGCTGGGTGGAGATCCAGCTGCTGGCAACGCGGCCCAGGGTGAAAAACTCTGAAGTCCTGTCCTGGCGGCAGGCAGGGACTTTGCCTGCCATTATTGGAGCGGCCCTGCCCAGTCTCCGCAAAGCCTGGGGGCTCTCCCAGATGGCACGCCAGCCCGCCAGCTGCCACAGCAAGCTCCACTGACCGGGCACTAGCTTGGGAGAGGCTCGGAACTACCAGAGATCTCCTGGGAGAGGTCCGGGGCTGGGTGGAGCTCCATCGTCCAGCTGCACAGCCTGGGGGAGAAACTCTGAAGGCCCATCCAGGCAGCAGGCAGGGTCTTTGCCTGCCATTAGCAGAGAGGTCTTGCCCAGCATCCACAATGCGAGGAGGGTCCCAAAGACGAGAATCTCAGGCAGGGCATCAGCCGACAAGCTGCCACTGAACTCAAGGTATCCAGCTATCCCCAAGTTAGGGCAATGAGCTCCCCGAGATCCTAGGGGAGAGGACTGGGGCTGGGTGGAGTTCCAGCGACCTGGTTCTGTGGCCCAGGGGGGAAACTCTACAGTGTCACAGAAGCCTCAGCGATAGCCTCTGCACAGCACTAGTAGAGAGCACCCATCTGTCAACCACAAGGCTGGAAGACCTTGGGAAAAAAGTAGCATAGCTAGGGGAGCTAACCACAGACTGTAGAAAATGCCCATAGCTCTGCTGTGACCCATAGTGGACAAGCAAGATTTTGTGGGTGCCGACAGTGACAGAGCTGCAAATATAAGTGATCCTGCCCCTGGCCGCTGGGAAAGCCCATAAAACCACTGCAAAACCTAAGGAGGGACCACGTCTAGGTGGTCTGCAACAGTAGGCACCAGCAGTCTGAAGCTCCCCTGTGAAAGCCTCCACAGCTGAAGAGGGAACCCGTAGGATCACTGTGACTGTGTGGAGGGGCCCAGGCCCAGTTAGCAACAGCTGATAGGGTTCCTGGTTGGAGCAGTATAAACAGCTGTCCTCCCACCACACCAGTAGAAACAAGTGGAAGCAGTAACTAAACTCTATCTCTATGTGGAGGCACAAATCTACACCATCAAGCAATATGAAAAAATACATTAAATCTCCAGAACAGAAGGAAAATGACAAACACACAGAAAACAACACCAAAGACAATGAAATATACAACCTAAAGGATGATGACTTCAAAACAGCCATCATTAAAAAACTCAATGAGTTAAAAGAGAATTCAGATAGACAACTCAAAGAGTTCAGGAGCTATGTCACAAAAGAGTTTGATACTATAAAGAAGAACCAAACAGAAATACTGGAAATGAAGAACACAATAGAGGAGATTAAGAATAATCTAGACACACGGAACAGTAGGGCTGATAATATGAAGGAAAGAATTAGCAATTTGGAAGATAGAAATACAAAAATGCTGCAGACAGAGGAGGAGAGAGAGCTAAGACTAAAAAGAAATGAAGAAACTCTCTGAGAATTATCTGATGCAATTAGGAGATGCAACCTAAGGATTATAGGTATACCAGAGGGAGAAGAGAGGGAGAAGGGGGCAGAAAGCCTATTCAAAGAAATGATGGCTGAGAACTTCGCAAACCTGGGGAGGGAGATGGAACTTCATGTAACAGAAGCCAATAGATCTCCAAACTTTATCAATGCAAGTAGACCAACCCCAAGACATATAGTAGTAAAGCTAACAAAGGTCAACGACAAGGAGGGAATATTAAGGGCAGCCAGGCAGAAGAAATTAACCTACAAAGGAACCCCCATTAGGCTTTCAGCAGACTTCTCAGCAGAAACTTTACAGGCTAGAAGAGAATGGAATGATATATTCAAAAATCTGAAGGACAAAAACCTGTAGCCGAGAATTCTCTACCCAGCAAAAATATCCTTCAAATACGATGGAGAAATAAAAACTTTCCCAGATAAACAAAAATTAAGGGAGTTCATTGCCAGCAAACCTCCTCTTCAAGAAATGCTCAGGAAAACCCTCATTCCTGAAAAATCAAAAAAAGGAAAGGGACTATAAAACCAAGAGCAAAGAAGATAAGTAGAAGGACAACAACAGAGAGTAGCAGCTCTACATCAGAACAGACTAAACCATGGGACGAGAAACAAAGGAAATTGAAGAGAACTGGAAAACAAGAGATAAAATGGCAGTGGTAGGCCCCCACACTTCAATAATCACTCTAAATGTAAATGGATTGAACTCTCCAATCAAAAGACACAGAGTGGCAGGATGGATCAAAGAACAAGACCCAACAATATGCTGCCTCCAGGAAACACACCTCAGCCTCAAAGACAAACACAGACTCAGAGTGAAGGGATGGAAGACAATACTCCAAGCTAATAATGAACAAAAGAAAGCAGGTGTCGCTATACTAATATCAGACAAAGTAGACTTCAAAGTAAAACAGGTAAAGAAAGACAAAGAGGGACAGTATATACTGATAAAAGGGATTCTCCACCAAGAAGACATAACACTTGTAAATATATATGCACCCAACACAGGAGCACCAAAATTTGTAAAGCAACTCTTAACAGAACTAAAAGAAGACATCAACAATACTATAATACTAGGGGACCTCAACACCCCATTAACACCAATGGATAGAGCATCCAGACAGAAAATCAACAAGGATATTATAGAATTAAATGAAAACTTAGACCAGATGGACTTAATAGATATATATAGAACACTTCATCCAAAAACAATAGGCTACACATTCTTCTCAAGTGCACATTGAACATTCTCAAGAATAGACCATATTCTGGGAAACAAAGCAAGCATCAATAAATACAAGAGAGTTGAAATAATATCAGGCATCTTTTATGATCACAGTGTTATGAAACTAGAAATCAACTACAAGAATAAAGCAGAGAAAGGTGCAAAAATGTGGAGACTAAACAACACGCTACTGAACAAACAATTGATTATTGAAGAAATTAAAGAAGAAATCAAATATTATCTGGAGACAGGTGAAAATGAGAACACGTCATACCAAATCATTTGGGATGCAGAAAAGCAGTCCTAAGAGGGAAATTCTTCGCAATAGAGGCTCACCTCACAAAACAAGAAAAAGTTCACATAAGCAACCTCAAACAACACATAACAGAATTAGAAAAAGAAGAACAAAGCCCAGAGTCAGCATAAGGAGGGAAATAATAAAAATAAGAGCAGAAATAAACGATATTGAAACTAAAAAGACAATAGAAAGGATCAATGAAACAAACAGTTGGTTCTTCGAAAGAATTAGCAAAATCAACAAACCCTTAGCCAGACTCACCAAGAAAAGAAGGGAGAACTCTCAAATAAATAAAATTAGGAATGAGAGAGGAGAAATCACAACGGATACCAAAGAAATACAAGGGATCATAAGAGAATACTATGAAAAACTATATGCCAACAAATTGAACAACCTAGAAGAAATGGACAAATTCCTGGACTCTTACAACCTCCCCAAACTGAAGCAGGAAGAAATGGAGAATCTGAATAGGCCAATCACAAGTAAAGAAATAGAAACAGTAATCAAAAAGCTCCCCAAAAATAAGAGTCCAGGACCAGACGGCTTCTCTGGAGAATTCTACCAAACATTCAAAGAAGACTTAATACCTATCCTTCTCAAACTATTCCAGAAAATTGAGGAAGATGGAGTACTCCCCAACACATTCTATGAAGCCAACATCACTCTGATCCCCAAACCTAACAAGGACAACACAAAGAAGGAGAACTACAGGCTGATATCACTGATGAACATAGATGCAAAAATCCTCAACAAAATTCTGGCAAACTGAATACAGCAATACGTAAAAAATATTATACACCATGATCAAGTGGGATTTATATCAGGGACACAGGGATGGTTCAACATCCATAAGTCAATCAACGTGATACACTACATCAACAAAATGAGAAACAAAAACCACATGATCACCTCAATAGATGCAGAGAAAGCATTCGACAAGATCCAACACCCATTTATGATAAAAACCCTCAATAAAATGGGTATAGAAGGAAAGTACCTCAACATAATAAAGGCCATATATGACAAACCCACAGCCAACATCATACTCAATGGACAAAAACTGAAAGCCATCCCTCTGAGGACAGGAACAAGACAAGGGTGCCCACTTTCACAAATCCTATTCAACATAGTACTGGAGGTGTTAGCCAGAGCAATTAGGCAGGTAAAAGAAATAAAAGGAATCCAAATAGGCAATGAAGAAGTAAAACTCTCGCTGTTTGCAGACGACATGATCTTATATATAGAAAACCCCAAAGAATCCATAGGAAAACTACTAGAAACAATCAACAGCTTCAGCAAAGTTGCAGGGTATAAAATCAACATACATAAATCAGTAGTATTTCTATACACAAACAATGAACCAACAGAAAAAGAACTCAAGAACTCAATCCCATTCACAATCGCAACAAAAAGAATAAAATACCTTGGGATAAATTTAACCAAGGAAGTGAAAGATCTATACAATGAAAACTACAAGACTTTCTTCAAAGAAATGGACGACGACATAAAGACATGGAAAGACATTCCATGCACATGGGTTGGAAGAATAAACATAGTAAAAATGTCCATACTACCTAAAGCAATCTACAGATTCAACGCTATCCGAATCAGAATCCCAAGGGCATTCTTTACAGAAATTGAACAAAGAATCCTAAAGTTCATATGGGGCAGCAAAAGACTGCAAATTACTAAAACAATCCTGAGTAAGAAAAACAAATCCGGAGGCATCACAATCCCTGATTTGAAAACATACTGCAAAGCTACAGTGATCTAAACAGCATGGTACTGGTACAAAAACAGGTCCACAGATCAATGGAACAGAATTGAAAGCCCAGAGATAAAACCTCACATCTATGGACAGATAATCTTTGACAAAGGAGCTGAGGGCCTATAATGGAGAAAAGAAAGTCTCTTCAACAAATGGTGTTGGGAAAACTGGACAGCCTATGTAAAAGAATGAAGATCGATCATTCTTTTTCACCAGTCACAAAAATAAACTCAAAATGGAACCAAGACTTAAAGATTAGGCCTGAAACAATAAGTCTTCTAGAAGAGAATAGAGGCAGTACACTCTTTGACATCAGTTTCAAAAGAATCTTTTCGGACACTATAACTCCTCAGATGAGGGAAACAATAGAAAGAATAAACAAATGGGACTTCATCAGACTAAAGAGTTTCTTCAAAGCAAGGGAAAACAGGATTGAAACAAAAAATCAGCCCACTAATTGGGAAAAAATATTTACAAGCTACTTATCTGATAAAGGATTAATATGCATAATATACAAAGAACTCACACAGCTTAACAACAAAAAAACAAACAACCCGATGAAAAAATGGGCAGAGGACATGAACAGACATTTCTCCAAAGAAGATATAAGTATGGCCAAGAGACACATGAAAAGATGTTCATCATCCCTAATCATCAGGGAAATGCAAATCAAAACTACACTAAGATATCACCTTACACCCGTTAGATTGGCAAAAATATCCAAAACCAAAAGTGACAAATGTTGGAGAGGTTGTGGAGAAAAAGGAACCCTCATACACTGTTGGTGGGAATGCAAACTAGTGCAGCCACTATGGAAAACATTATGGAGATTTCTCAAAAAGTTAAAAATAGAAATACCCTATGACCCAGCCATCCCACTACTGGGTATCTACCCTAAGAATCTGAAATCAGCAATCCCAAGAATCCCATGCACCCCTATGTTCATCGCAGCATTATTTACAATAGCCAAGACGTGGAACCAACCTAAATGCCCAGAACCTGACGACTGGATAAAGAAGATATGGTATATATACACAATGGAATACTACTCAGCCATAAAAAAGGACCAAATTGTTCCATTCGCCTCAACATGGATGGCCCTGGAGGGTATTATGTTAAGCGAAATAAGCCAGACAGAGAAAGACGAACTCTATATGACCCCACTTATAGGTGGAAGTTAACATATAGACATGGAGAACTGATGGGTGGTTACCAGGGAAAAGGGGGGGTGGGGGGAGGGTACAAAGGGTGAAATGGTGTGCCCACATAATTACTAACAATAATGTACAACTGAAATCTCACAAGGTTGTAATCTATCATGATCTTAATTTAAAAAAAAGTTAAAAAAATAGTTAATTTTAGTCCACTGACTAAAGGATGTAAATAATCTCTAATACCCTAGAATTTTTTGCTTGTTTTGCTTATTTTTCCCCATACTTTCTGGTAGTTTTGGTGTCTGTATTAGGTGATGACTTGGGTCAAGATACTATTCAATTAAGAGGAAGCCGGAGTTAGGTAATGTTATAATCAACAATTAATTTAACAATTTTTTTTTGTATATGACTTTCATGTGCCTAAAACTTTACTGGGTGTTATTCATATTGAAAAGAATGGTGCTCATGAAAATTACAACCTGGTGGAGCATAAAGACAAGCAACAAACTAAAATATTAAAAAGATGATTACATATCCATGGTGATTTCTGTGACAAAAATAATCAAGGCATCAAGATAGACTATAAAGGAGTATATTTATGCAGGGGTAGTAAAGCAAAACCTTTGCAAATAATGTAGAAATAGTGAAAAATATGAATAAATTCTGTTCATTGTATGGCTTTCCTTGGAGTCTGGATGTCAGTATTTGGGTTATAAAATTAGAAGGGACCTACAAAATAGTGTTACTGAACACAACACAGTTTCATTACCTGATGTGCAGGAAGGCCAAATTGCAGCAATGTCAGGTTTGTAGAAAGTAAAGAGGTTTATCATTGAAATGCAGACAGACAAGGAGATGGGAGTTAAAAGTCAAATCCATATCCTCAAAGGGAAAAGGATAAGGTTTATATTCTTGCCGAGGAAGATTCACATTGAGCTAACCTACACTGCCAGTACTCCTCTTTTTCTTTTTGCTTGAGGAATATTAGCCCTGAGCTAACATCTGTGCCAATCCTCCTTAACTTTTTGTATGTGGGACACCTCTATAGCATGGCTGATTTGTGTAGCAGGTCCACACTAAGCATCCAAACCCACAAACATGGACCACTGAAGTGGAGTGCATGCAACGTCAACAACTTGGCTTCAGGGCTGGGCCCAAAAAGGGTAGAGGATTTTGCCTGGGGTTTTAGGTAGTGGAGGAGAGTATGTGCTTGGATTTTAGGTAGGGAAGAGGGAGAAAGTGGCCTTCCTGATTGGCGTTTTCCCACCAGTCTGCATTTTCCTTTAAGACTGACTTTCTTTTTCTTTGACTGTCTAGACTTTTCTGTTTAGTTTTCCTTCTCAGCCTGTGTTTGGCTTTTTCAAGCTGCATCTCGTTTTTCTTGATGTCTAGACGTTAATTTCCTAGGAAAACATTTCACTCTTATTCTAAGGAGGGACAGAAAGACCTGGTTAGTTTTAAATAACAGTTGATTATGCTGAGTATGCACATCTGCAGTTAGTAAAGCTTAGCTCAAATTTTTGTTCTAGGCAAGATTTTAAGTTCTTCATTCTCAATTTCAGTACACATTGTCTTATGATCATTCCTAAATCTTAGGGAATTGGAGGGAAGACCACTCTAGCTACTTCCTGCTGTGAAAAGGTGAAGTTCAGTGTCTGAGGAATGAAACTGTTCTATCTTTATTTTTAAATGGTTTTGGATACTAGGTGGGGAGAGCAAGGAATCCTTTGCATGAATAATATTTTAGCAGTCTGATCAATGGCTTTGGAACAAGATTTAAGTCCATATTTTATAATTACACAGATGGTCACACATATTGGCAAAATAGACAGCCCAAGTTTTAGTATCCCCTCCATAGTGGACCTCAATCCTAGGGGAATCTTTTGTAAGATGCCTGTAAACCAATAAAGGTTAGGGCCTAGAATCTGAGGTGAAACCTGATGTAGCCATGTAGCCTGCTATCTAATAGTCCAACAACTAAGATAAACTGGGAGTCATTTATTACTTATCTTTAGGGGGCAGTCTTCTGAACAACTTGTGGCCTATAAGGTGTTCCCTTGTTGTTTCAGAGAAGTCAGTGTCTAGAGTATGAAGCCAGGCAAGGTTTGGGTTATCCCAATTGTGATGATTTTCTACAACATTCTTCCTGTTCCCTGTGGCATTTCTCTTGTGGTCTCATTCAGTGGGGATGAAGTTGATGTTTGGTATGCTGGTACTCCCAGGATTTCAATAACACTCAGTCTCCATGATGAAGATGGTGCAGAGGGACATCTGACAGTGTTTAATTCCTTAATTTGAGTTCCCTCTGTGTCTTTTGGATGATCTCTAGAACATAGAATATGTCTCCCAAAGTTAGACCTATATTGTAAGCAAGTAACCCAGTATTTAAGAAGAAGCATTTCCAGAGAAATAGAAAGAAAAAATGAGATTAATATTCAGAAAAAAAATATAATCCAATTTCTGAGCCCAGGGGATGACCAGTCAAGAAGATTTCTAGATTTCAAGGTTCAAGCATCTTTTGCAGTTTGAAATGTCTGATGATGTCATTGAGTGTTCAGGTAAACATTTGATTGGCTTATACAGTAACAGTCATGAAGATTGTCTAAACATAGGTTATCATTGTGTTTTCTCTTAAATTTATATCAAGTCATCAAGCTTTAGTTTACAGGACGTCTGGAAAAATGGTGCTTTCAGTTCTCAATGACTCAAAATGAAAAAGATGGAAAAAATTAAAAACACCAATTTGGAGATGTGTGCCAGATTTTTGAGGGAACTAAAACAATTCAAGATCCAGTCCAGTTTACAGGTAAAAAGCAAAAACTTCAAAAACAAATAACAGAACTAGAATCTAACTCCACAAATGTGTACTATAGTTTCTACTGAAACATAATTTTTTTCTCTAAAATAACCCTCATTTTTTCCAAATATAGTCAAATTCAGTCTCATTGAATTGAAAAATAAGTAGTTTCAATAAACCTGTCTCAAATATTTACATAAGTACGGCAAGAATAGCAATTGATCATATAAGGTCTTTTATGTCTGCTTTGCTGAAACTTATATAAGGAATCTCAGATTGAACTTTAAAGGACTCTTGAGGCCATGAAAGCCAAGCTAGGGACTTGTCATCAGACTCTGCCTGCAATGCACACATATTTTGGGTAAATTCCTCTCTTCTCAAGTATCCCAAATTATCTTGAGATTCTTGCACCAGCCAGGGAAGTCACCTTCTTTATTCACCTGGTAAGGTTGTTGGGAACCCTTTAAGCAAGGCAGCAGGTCAGTATTTCCAAGTGGCTTTATTTGTTATGTAAAGTCAATCCTGTGACTTAAAGTTGTTTGGTAATATCTGAGTCTATGCCTGTTTATGCCAAATATGATATTCAAGTCAAAGCCTTGGTACTATAACCAGTGTTTTGAATTGTGCCCTGGTATAAGGAGAATAGATTTTTATTGAACTTATGCAAATAACTATATTGCCATGGAAATAAATATACTTATTCATTAAGAGTCTCGAAATTCTGGAGGGATAAGGTGGGGAAAAAAATAAATGCTTCACTTCAGTTTATAAATTGCTATGTCATAATCCCTTAAGAGAAAATAGAAAAAGATTTTCTTAAATCTAGGGAAACAAAAAATAAAAAATATCAGCAATATTTCAAAAGGAAATTCATAAAAATTGTAATCATCCTCATAAATTTATTCAGTTCCATGTAATCACTTTTGATCTTGATCTTTTGTTGGCAGTTTTATGAGGCCATCAGTTTCTCTACTACACGTCTGTAATTTCTTACCCAGCTAAATTTAATAATCTGAAAGTTTATCAGAAATCTGGATTCTAGAGCAAATGTCAGATTCATTTCCATGAATCTCTCTAGAGATGAAACATATTTTCAAAAACATCAGAGTAAAACGATACTGTCTGTGAATAACAAAAGACTTAAAAATGGCAATTGACAGAGAAACCTAGCTATTTCTGTGACATACAACAGTTTGAGATAATAACTAGAATTATGACTGACAACCAGGACAGATCAGAGTATTAGGAATGTTATATAATTTTTAAAGCACTTATATTAATGATATTTAGCACACAATATAACCTCAGAAGGTTTATCATCTTTTATTTGACAATACTTCCTATGTAATTTAACACATCAAACAAGTTTAGTTTAATAGCTCTCTTCTTATAGAAAGAGAGAATAAATTCTTTGAGAATTACCAGAGTTTATTGGTAATCTTCAAAGTTAATTTTAAATCAGAAGAAAGACTTTATCCAGGATTTGAAACTTGAGGAAAGTTTGTCAAAATTTAAGAAGATTGTAAAACAGTTGCTCAAATGGGAAACAATGCTTAGTTATCCATTCAACCAAAGTGATGACAGAAGATCGCAAAGGCAAATGTAGAGACTTAAATGCTTAAATAAAACCTCTCATTGAGAGACCTTAGCCTTTTTGAATGTAGAAAATGATTTTAACAGAACATAGATTCTCTTTTTCTTAGGTAGATTTACTCAAAAATAAAGAAAAATCTTTTATAACCTCTTTATCAAAAGCAGAGCAAATTTCAAGAAAATTATGTTTTTCAGAGAGAGAAAGACAAATTCTAATTTTGCACCAGCTTACTTGTGATATTGATACATATTCACTTAATTAAATTCATTTTAATCACTGCCAACTTGACAATGCACAAAACTCTTTCCTTAGGGTTTTATTTCTACAAGCTTGCTGTCACTTGCTTTTTACATTCAGAATTTGTCCCACGTCTTCTTTCCTTTTACTTTAGGATTTATATATCTTTCTTAAGAAAACAAAAAAAATCCATTTTTTATAACTTCTTTACTGAAAACATACATCTTGTTTTCTTGTAAGATGTAAGAATGTAAGAAAACATTCATCTTACCTTCTTCCAGAAATACGTGCTTTCTCATAGAAAATTTTTCATCATAGCGTGAAACATGTTTATTGATAAACCCAATCATCTATCATTTCCTCTGAGATAACAATCCAAAGACAGCCAAATCTATGCTTAGCAATCAATTTCTAATATTTTATCTTATGTGGAAAGCACCTAGCAATTCAAAAAACTTTTACTAATTAACTTAATTTAATAAAATTCTAAGGATTCAAGTTAACAAAAAGATTTTGGAAGCTATTTTTCATGTATACATACCACAAACCATAGTTATTATACCCAAAAACTCCTTCCTTTTTTATATATGTAAATCATGTGATCTAAATAATTATGTTTAGATTACTCACAAAAACCTCATGCAATGTTAAGCAGCCAGCCATCATATTAGCTTTTTAAGTACATTCGTCACAATGTAATTATTGTTAAAAACTTCCCCAAAAAACTTTCATCCTTTTCACACCCATTTAGTTTACATATTCCCAATAATTATATTTAGATTCCCTACAAAGACTTCATGAAACATCAGACAAAATCTGCTATTATTCCAAGTTATTATGTTTTTGCTGACAAATTTTGTAACAGAGGTTACATTTCTGTATCATATCAAATGTTGACAACTCTGAAGCATTTTTATTTTAATCAAACTGACACACTTAAACACACTTTCATTTACCAAAGATCATTGTATATCTTGTTAACTCAAAAGACATCTGAGGTAGTTTCTATTATACTTAGAAATAATTTATATAGATAAGCCCTTACTACAAGCCAGTTAGTTAGAGCTGTTTTAGAAATTATACCATCTGGAGGTAGACAAATATATAGCAAGAGTTACATGCTGGTAGACACAGAGATCTTCAAAATTTTAGCAATGTCTCTTACAAAATTCAAAAAGTAGTTGAATACAAATTGCTACTTGGCAGATGGACCTGCTCAGATGGGCAAAGATTTTTACTAACAGTTCTTTTGCTTTTGCTATAAGGATTCTTTTAAGTGCTATTTTTGAAGTCATTTTGCCTTTTAGAAGCTTCTGCATACTAACCAAATGTTCCATTCCATTGTCTCTGAGAGGTTTTGAGTCTCTTTTTAAAGAGGACCCTTAAGGTGGACTTACCTGAAACAGAATTTCCTCAGAATGGTTATTGTAGATCCAAATTATTTCAATAGCTTACCCATTTCCTTTTGCATAATTTTAAATCAGGAATTTTGGAAGAGCTGAAAAAGGGAACTTAGTGAGAGAAGAGCAGCAGATTTGGTTTCGTTTCACTAGCATGTTTGCTGCTGCAGCTGACATCCACCATTCTGGCATGAATTTTATTTAATTATTTTCATTTAAAGAGGCAGTAAAGGATTCCTGATCCTATTTAGAAGCCTCAAAACTTAAAATAGTCATCCCACTGGGTAAATTTTATAGCCAGTTTTTCCAAACTGCACATGCAAATATACCGGTTTGGATAAAGTGAAATTGTACTATTTGGCCAATTTAAAATGAGGCCTCCTTTAGTAGGTTTAGTTAAAATTATCTGAAGGGTGGATTTATATGCTCTGACAATATCAGGCATTGGAAACATTACCCACTGAGACATATGTTTATCTTCATAATATAATCTATAGTACAATCAAGCAAAAAAGATGAAATTATTTTATATAAAACCCATTTAAATATACCAATTTTCTTACAAAATTTTTTCTTAATTTCATCAACTCTTATAACTGTAATTATAGTTTTCATTAGGACTTTATCAATAAGTCTCAGCCTTATAATACTGGGTAGGGGAAGCATTCCTAGCCAGGCATAACATCCCTCCCCAAAAAACATTCAAACAAAGTTAACATGACTTCTTAATATAATATTAGCTCAAACATTTTAATCTTTATAATCTTATCAATCTTAGCACATTAACTGTTGCCCCAAGTGATTATTGGTCAGGTTTCTCATTGTAATTTCTGTCTTCTGGCTTTTTAATTTTTTCCAAATGAGAGTAAATATGACAGGCTTTTTTGAGGTCCCTTCACGTTAGGGGGCTGGAAGGGGGTCCCTTTAGCCTGCTCAACCTTAGACAGTGTTTTATTAAAACCTTTGTTTTAACTTCATTAATGTCCATTCTATTCATCCCATTTTTTCATTTTAATAACTAGATAAATATTTTTGTCCTGCTGGGGTGACTCCTGTGACTCTTCCCTTTCTGATTCTTTTTTCTTTCCCCCCTTTATAATATTTATTTGCTCCACTGTCTTATTTCCTAAAATTCTCTTTAAAAATTTCCACCTTGTAAAGCAGAGTCCCTTTATTTTTTTATCTTTATTTTATTCTTCTGTTAACTTGATATTTTCATTAGCATCTGTAAGACCATTTGAGGAAGCTGAAACCCCAAATTTGATTGTTTCATCTTTTTCTTTTTCACAAATTTATAACAGAAAACATTCCAACTTTGCAATATATAACCCAGAAGCTTGCCTCTGAGAATCAAATTTGAGTTTCCCATTATGGCATCACCCACACATACACACATTATGCACATTTGCAGACAAACACACACAGTTATCAAAAGAAATGGAACCAAGATTTCCTTTATGAGAACAAAGCTTCAGTAACCTGAAAGGGAACCCCTGAAAAGGTGAACAAATTACACATTCACATGTGCACACACACACACACACACACACACAAATATTAAAACAAGTGGAACCAAGAGTTAGCTCTTTCAACAAATCGGGCTTCCCCTGAACAAACTTTAGTAAGCTGGACCAAAGCCCATGAAACTGAGGCAAACAAACCACACATTCACAAACATACACACACCCACAAATATCAAAACAAATGGAGCTCAGAGTTAGTCCTGGCTGAGTGAGGATCTCTAGCTGTTTCATCAAAAATACCCCCTCCAAACAAACTCCAGTAACCTGGAACAAAACCCCTGAAGCAGAGGCAAAAAAAATGAAAGAGAAAATAAGACTCAGTAACTTTTAATGCGTCAACTCAACAAAAGTACCAAAAAAATGGAAGCTGGAGTTTTCTCTCTGAGCAAATTTCCTAGTACTTTCAACAAAATTGTGGCCCCCTTGGGGCCAGCCCCATCGCCCAGTGGTTAAAATTCTGCATGCTCTGCTTCAGCAGCCCAGGTTTGTAGATCCAGATCTCAGATGCATACCTGCACCACTTCTTAGCCATGTTGTGGTGGTGACCTACATTCAAAATAGAGGGAGATTGGTGCAGATGTTGGCTCAGGGCAAATCTTCCTCAAGCCAAAAAAAAAAAAAAAAAGAGGAAGATTGCTAGTAGGTGTTAGCTCAGGGTGAATCTTCGTTCAGAAAAAGATAATAAAATAAAATAAAAATTTAAAATTAAAAAAAATTAAAAAATAAACTTCAGACCCCCTCAAACAAACTCTGGTAACCTGGAATAAAACCTCTGCAGCAGAGACAAACAAACAAAAGTAAAAATAGTACTTGGTTAATTTTAACAAGGAACCTTGCCAAAAGGACATCCATTCCCAACCAAAAGCAAAAACTAAAAAGAATCTAAAGCCTGTTTCCTTGCCACGAGAAAAATGCAGCTACGTACAGTGGTGTCAGGTCAGCAGAAAGCACCCAGGATAGTCCCTATGGCAAATTGTATAGGCAAAGCTGGACAGCTTCCCAGGAAATCCCAGTCTGAGCAGGGTCACAGAGCCAAGGACAAAAGAGCCTCTTGGCTGGCTCACCTAATTTATAGCAAACTAAACACAGGTTCATTACCCAATGCTCAGGAAGGCAAAAATCACCCAAATGTCACACTTGTAGCAAGGAAATATATTTATTATCAAAAGACAACTAGACAAAGCAATGGGAATTAAACTTCAAATCCTCCTCTGTGAAGGGAAAAGACCAGGGGTTTATATCTGAGATTTTAGATAGAGGAGTGGGAGCATATGCTGGGGTTTTAGGTAGTGGAGGGGGAGCACATGTCCTTTCTAGTTGGTGCCTTCCTATAATCCTGCATTTTGCCTTGAAGATTTGATCCCTTTTTCCTTGACCATTTGGACTTTTCTGGTTAGTTTTCATCCTAAGACCATGTGGGTTTGGCCTTATGAGACTGAATCTTCTTTCTTCTTGACGTCTGGACATTGACTTCCTAGGAAATGCAGCACACTCATATACTAAAAAGGGAAATAAAGACCTGGTTCATTTTAAACAGTAGGTAATGCTGAGTATGCACATCTTCCATCATCAAAGTTTATCTCAAGTTTTTTCTCTAGGGAATATTTTAACTCCTATCTCCTCCTATGGCTGCTTTTCAATATAAACCTCTTTCCTTGCTGCAAGCCTGACATTTTAGTGATTTGGCCTTCCTTCAAGATGGTTAATGAATCTGTGTTTGTGTTTAATATCAACAGTAAAAGATAATTCTGGAAATTCTAGAACAGAGGGTAATGTTTTCAAACTAATTGATTCTGATCCTCAGAATAATTTTCTTCATTCATTTATATGATGTGGATGTTTCTGGAATGGAGAAGGTTGAAAGTAGGAAGGCCTTAGGTATTGCTTTGTTGGGATAAGACATTTACCATGAAATGTATGAGTGCAAATAAAAATTATTACTTTTGAAAATACATTAAAATACTCATCATTTTTTCACCAGATGACACTTTGATGCATAAAATAATATCTTTCTAGGGACATTATGCTAGATTAATTGTGGTCTATTTCCTAGTCACTCTAAGTTCCCATGCACCTTGCAACAAAATCAAAACAAAACCTGGGATAGATTATTTGGTAGCCTTAAACAGTGCACTCTGTTTCCTTTCTATCTTTTTAAACTACTACGTAGATTGCATTGCCCTGCAATGGTGTGTACACCATCCAGAGGCTTCCTCTCTGGAATTTCTTCAGTTAAACTTGGGGTCTTACCTGGCTTTTACATTTTCTCTTTCTTCATCCTGGAGCAGTATCGCAGTGCATTGTTTACCTCATGGATGTCTCTGCTCAAATATCCTATCATCAAAGAGCCATCTGGACTTATTTACCTAAAATACTTGTCTTCTCTTCCCATATCGCAAACGATTTTCTTCTTTTTATTATTTTATGAAGTACTTAAGAACACCCAAATATTATTTATTTACTTATTTGCTTATTGGGTATTCCTTTGTTTAGAAGATAGGATTCATGAGAGAAGGATGTTTTATATTCATTACTTTGTGTCTGACTCTACCTTGTGGTGTGGAATAGGTGCTCAATGTATATTTGTTGATTGAACCATCAAAAATGGTCAACATTATATCCTGTATTTCATGAACATTATAGTTTGCTAGGCATAGGTTCAATTATCAACTCTGGCTATGTTTTCTTGGATGAAAGTTTATCTGTAAAATTGGAAAATGCATCAGAATTGAGTAATTATACATACACATATAAATACATGTATGAATTTACACGGGGTGTGGCATGTAGTGGAAAATGAAAATGGTAGCATTTTTTTTAAAGATTGGCAATTGAGCTAACAACTGTTGCCAATCTTTTATTTTCCCCTTCTTCTTCTCCCCAAAACCCCCCAATACATAGTTGTATATTCTAGCTGCGAGGGTAAAAATGGCAACACTTTAAGAGTGAATTCATATTTTATGTTTTATTTCATTTATCACTCTATGGCAATCCTGGTGATAGAATTTTAGCATAATTTTTTGGTAAAGCCTCATACTGTGCATTTTTCCCTTGTGATATGTACTTGTTTCTTTTTGCAGACATCAATTTATTCTATTTTTGTATATAACAACACCCTGTTCTCATTTTGGAGATTTACCTCTCACTTACAGATTTCAGTCTCTGATGGATGTGACTGAGGTCCGTGCCTCCCACATCAAAGTATGGGCATATGACCTTAGCTTGCACTCTTTCTCCCTGGATTTTGAGTTGTAAGGAGAATGACACGATCTAAAAATGATTGTATCTCATTTATTTCAACCAGTGTCCCCTTAGTAGTTGGAGTCTACTAGTAATAGTCTCTAATACCAGGAAACTTAGAACTGTTCTGTTCCTTGTCCAGTTTAGTCTGTTCTCTCACTTTCCCATTTGTGCTGTGAGGTACCTTATATATTTCCCAGGAATCTCTCATTTCTACTGCTGTTAACTGAGGAACTCTGATACATTGCCCAATTTTTCTTTGCCTACAATAATTTTCAATGTTCATGGTTCTTTTTTTAATAATTTCTTCAATAAAAATCTCAGCTTATAATTGATTATTTAGCATACATTAGGAGAGTGGAATAGATTAAATTGGTATTTTATTTCTATTTGAATGTTAGTTGAGGATCTCAGTTATTCTTAAAAGATTCTATTTTGATGATTATTTAACACAATTCCATTTGTTGAATAATTCTGATAATAATTAACATTGATTAAACTTCCACGGTGTACCAGGAAACATGTTATGTGCTTTCCAGAATTATTTTCTCTGATCTCTATACTAGTATAGATATGCACACTAGTAAACTGTTAGTATTCTGTTTAAAGATGAATATACTGTTTTAGTCACTTTATTACTGCATAGTAAATCACCACAAAGCTAGGAACTTAAAACTACACAAATTCACGACCTTTCAATTTCCATTCTTCAAGAGTCTTAGTCCATCATGCTCTGATTCTCTGCTCAACATCTCACAGGGCTGAAATCAACATGTTAGCAGGTGTTGACTCCTTTCTGGAGGCTCTGGGGAACATTTGACTTCCAAACTTATTTGTGTCTTTGACAAGTTTCAGTTCTTGGTGGTTGTAGGGCTGTAGTAGCTGTTCCTTGCTGACTGTCAATCAGGGTCCACTCTCAGCTCCTTAAGGCTGCTGATAGTCTTCTCATATGGCCCCTGCATCTTCAGACCAGCAGTGACTCATCTAGTTCTTCCTACACTTCAAATCTTTCTGACTATTCTGCTCTCAGCTGGAGAAAGCTCTAAAGCCATAAAGGTCATCTGGGCTTATCTCCCTCTTTTAAGATTAACCGTTTCGTATAATATAACATAATCATATGGGGGATGTATCATCAAATTCACAGATTCTAGTGATGAGAGCAAAGATCAGAGATCTTTGAAGCATGACTTCAAATGTTATTCCAACCATACTGATGTTCACAGAGTAAACATCTATCCCAAAGACAAGTAATCAGTAGGGGAGAGAATTGACATTTAAGCTTGTTTTTGCTAATGTGTGTGTGTGTGTGTGTGTGTGTGAGTTTTTTTCCTGGGCCTGTAGTTTTGATTTTTTTTTCTGTTTGTCTCCACGCTAATATAATTTTTAAAAGAACTGATTAGTAGAGAATATTTAATCTTTCATAATAACAGTATTATATATTTTCTGAGAATCTACTCTATTGTAGACACTTCACTGTGTTTTGTAAACAACTCATTTAATATTTCAGCTCACATTCTTGTTATGACTTATAGATCCACTCTACAGCCAGGGAAACTGAGGCTTCAGAGATCTCGAGCCACATGCTTCAGATCAGGCAACTACTAAATGGAATAAGTGGCGTTTTATCCCTCTCTGAGTCCTCTAGAACCTGAGTCATTTCATGTAGCTTGTTTAAGGTCATTCCTTAGAGGCAGGATACCCTTCTTTTTGTTCCCCTCAGAATTTCTCTAGAGTCACATATGTTTATTCTTCCAGACAAAAATAAGGACAAAATGACTTCAAAATCTATTTAATATGATAATTCTTGTAAGACATTGTAAAACTATGGAATTAAAAGAGAGTTTGTTGTAAAGCTCTCAAAAGTAATCACTTCTGCTTTCTCATGCACTGTACTTTGGAAAGACTATTTGCAAATTGATTCTGATAAATAGTTTCTGTTCGTTTTAGTGTATTTTCATTTGGAAATGCTGATCAATTTCAAGTGAATTGTTTTTTTTTAAATATTGGTTTAAATGTATGCTATTTTTTCAGTGAGGAATTTTGGCCCTGAGCTAATATCTGTCACCAATATTCCTCTTGTTATTTTTCTCCCCAAAGTCCCAGTACATAATTGTATATCCTGTACATCCTACTTGTAAGTCCTTCTATTTCTTCCATGTGGGATGCCACCACAGCATGGTGTAATGAGTGGTGTGTGAGTCCATGGCCAGGATCTGAACCCACAAACCCCAGGCTGCTGAAGCAGAGTGTGCAAACAACCACTATACCACAGGCCTAGCCCCACAAGTTAATTGGTTTAACATATTCTTCTTGCATAATACCATCTAAATTACTTTATTCTCTAAAGTTCTATGATTTTAGACAATGTGTTCAAACTCCTGTGGATGCCATCATTCCCTATAGCAGCCAAAACAAAGAGCTTCCTAGCAATGATTCCCCCAAGTTTTCCACTTTTACCTTCTAAGAAGTTGCTCTCTCTTGAATTAAATTACCTGGAAGACTTTTCAACCCAGTACTTTATAATGATAACACAATTATTTGTTAAAAATAATTGAGCACAAAATTGGAGTGAAATTTTAGCCCTTTATGAGCAATTACTTGAAACCCTGGATGGACAATTTCAAGGGAGTAAACATTGTGTGAGTTTTGTACACAAATTAATACATAAAACATTATAGCAGCACCTGACACATAGCAAGTTTTCAGGAAAAAATTAAGCGAATGAGTGAATAAAACAAATTTCATATATATAGTGAATTTAAGTCATAAATATAATCTCTCCTAACAAACTGGAAACAGGTATGGTTTAGGGATATAGCTCTCTTCCATTTTCCTTTAGATGTATTTCATTCATCATTCTTCTTCTCACTGATGTCTTTTAAACTCAACTGATTGAAGACTCACATCATTCCTCATGGGAATGATCTCTTCCTATGATTATCAATTCTCCTTCCCTCTATCTATAATTGCTTGTAGTTTACAGTTTACATACTTTCCTCACATTTTTTCATTTCTACTCCTCTAGCTATAGTTGCTACTAATTGCTTACCCTGCCATTACATTAGATTTTGAAATTACACATGCTTTCTCTTTCTTCCACTTTTCAAAACGCCAGCCATATCCATCGCTCTCCCCAAATTACTGTTTGCTTTCTTTCCTTTCTTTTTACCCTTTTTCCTCTTCACCCTCTCCTTCCTGCTCCCTCCCCATCCTTTTTTTATGAGATCAATGTGTGATAGATTATGTAAATTGACTTTGATTTTGGAGAGAGTGTATCACATGTAAGTTGAGTTCTCCTCAAATAGCAGAAATAATTGGCCCCATTTTTCTTCTTTGTGTTACACTATCTAGCATCTTTTTATAAAGGAATTGTTGTGTGTTTTTTTTTCTTTTGTCATTTTATGTCTACTGGGTGAGGCCAATGCTTTCTCACTAAGTGGTCCATCATTAAACTTCAGTTCCCTCATTTTTATAATCAATGCATTCTTCACAGAACCTGGCATTCCTCTCAGGAAAGTCACCTGCCTCATGTGGCTGATTGCATTAGTTTATATTGATTTGTAGACTGGTTATGTTTAGAAAGAACTGTTTAATGCTTTATCTAGTTTTTAACTCAGTCTTTTGCTTTACTCTGTATCAGGGCCATAATAATGGCCTGTAATTTCCTTGTATTGCATAGAACTATAATAAATGCAGAATATTAAATTTATTTCTAGACTACTTTGTTTATTGAGACAAATAATGATTTTTCAGGGAAGAGGCATGGGGCATATTCTACGTTCTCTAAGGCATGTTCTATAGTTCTCTGAAGAGAGAGCATGTTCCCCTAGGAAGAGAAACTTCTACATTTTCTCATAGCTTGGAGGAATACTAGCTCTTACTGAGGAGAGGTAGGCCATGTCTGCATGCTTGGAAGGTTCTGAGTAGCCAGTTTCCTCAGTGGCATCCACCCAGATATCTCCATCCCAAGTGTTAGGGTCCCAGGACCAGCCCATGTCATAACAGACTTGGCTTGTTTGGCAACTTAACTATCTTTGAAGTTCAGGCATCATTATACTTAAACCCTGAGCTTGGTCCTTGGTCTCTTGCCACCCTACATACAATGAAGATGAGAATTTCATCATATGTAACCAAAAAGATCTCCTGACTTTCACACTTGGCTTCAATTGCTAGTTACTTTCCCTCTATTGTAGATCATCAATGGCTTGTCAGTAGCCATCCAACTCCATTATCTTGTTAGGTATTTTTCTGTTCCTGTGTCTCAGATACCTGATACATTATACTTTCACTCATTAGTGCAACCCCTCTCACTGGTATATCCTTCCAATCCAGCCTATTGAAAATGTAGCTATTGGAACACTATCTTCTGCTGAGGATGTCTGAACTCTACCCTTCACCAGTTATGGGGTTCTACTTTTCACTTTGATGATGACTGATTTAGCTCCAATTGTACGTTTTACTTGCTCTCTCGGACCACTGATGGTACCAGCTATTGCAGTATGTCTTTTTCTGAAGCAGATACTGAGAGTTTGAATTTTAAGATATTTATTAGGGATCAAATCTGTGAATGGAAGGGGAAAGAAGTTAGATCAAGGAGAGAAAGAAGTAAGAGTGTGAAGCTGACTTGACAGAACCTGCACCAATATGGTGAAATTCTAGAGCAAGTATTGTCAGAGTTGTCCCAAGGTAAGCCAAAAAGGTGAGATATTTATATTCTTGCCTACTCAGTCACCTGATGGTGTCTGTTCCTGGTATGGCATGGACTTTGGCTAAGTGGCTTTTGCAGCTGAGGCAGACTCTGAAGTAGCTGAGAGTTGAAGGCTGTCTACCAACTGCACTCTTTGTATTTTGGCTGAATGTTCTTCCTTGATGAGATCTCATGGCCTATCCATATCTATTTTCCTGTAAAACAAGATGACCCAGGGCCAGGCTATGAATGAATACCTTGAACCACATACAAACACAGCCAAAAGGAAATTTACACCTTCTCTAAAGATATGGTAGAAATGGTAGTCAATATAGAATTGGATCTCTAAAGCCCAATGATCTATGTGGTAAGACCAAGTTTCAATGTCTTGGATCTGTTATGATCTTGCTGTAAATGAATTATGGTAGCTATATAAGGACAGTAGTCAAAGGCCAGCCAGTCAGGTGAGGTCTAGGAAGATATATGAACATTTCATCAGATGCTCAAATTTGACACTTAGAGTTCGCCCTTGGCTCAACTCTTCTCTGTCTCATCCCAGGAAAAAATTCCTGTCCATTTAAGTTCCATCTTCCTAGAACTATCTATCAAAGAAATAACTTTAATTCCTTTCCATTCTCACAGACAGTTCTAATTACCCAACACCTAAAAGAAGTTAGATAAATCTCCTAACTTTTCTTCCTGCTGCTACACTCTTAGAATTATTTGTCCATTCATACATTTGCTTAAAAATATTCATTTAATATGCACTCTTTACAGCACTTTTCTGGAAGCTGGGGTTATAGTATGAAAAAAATGACAAAACCCTTTCCCATTTTCATAGGGTAGTAGTATGCAATAAAAATTCAGTGTTAGGAGATGGTAATTGCTTTGATGAAAAGTGAAACTGAGTAAAGAGAGAAAATGAATGAGCATTGTGGTGGGGTTAGCTATACACTTTTACAAAAGGTGATTAGAGATGGCCTTTATGACGAGGGAATATTTTAGCAGAAACTTGAAGTAAAGAAGTAATGAAGTAAAGAAGAAGAGTGTCCAGATGTCTGGAAAGAAATATACTATAAGCAGGAGGAAGAGAGAGGAAGCTCCTGAGGTAGAATCATGCTTTGCTTGCTCCAAGAATAGAAAGTGGGTTGAGTGAGGTGGTAGGGGATAGGCGAAGCTAGTTCTTTCTATTAATCCACTTCCTTAGACTCTTATGAAATTTAAATGACTTAATACTCTCAAAGCACTTTGAAGAATACCTGGAATGTAGCAAACATCCCCAGTGACCAGATTAATCTCCTGTGACAACTTTTATGTGAATAGATGGCATCACTTTTCTAAAACACTTTGAAAGACTCATTATTGCTTACAGAAAAAAGTTCTAACTCCTTTGCCTAATGTTAAAATATTTATGAAGTTTGGGCCCAAATCTATTTTTACAATCTTATAATTTGAAATTTTCAACAGCCAGTGTAGGTTACCTTTATCTCTCAAAGATACCGTCCAAATTTATAGCTCTCTATCACTGCCTAGACATCCCAGGGCACTTTATTTTTATTTATCTGTATCTTAGCCTTCCTTTGAGATTTACTATCTTCAAGAGACTACTTCCAAACCCTCTGGTTACATTGATCCAACCACCCTAGTACCTCACGGGTCAATCATGGGGTCCCTAGTGCTACTGTGTACCCGGATTCCTTGTCTGATTTTAATCTCTCTGAAGCAGGGCTCTGTTTGAGAATTTCAAATCTGCACAGTGGCAGGGGATGGTGCTCATAATGCAGCAGTTGATGGCTCAAAATTGGAATTTCAAAGTGTGTGGGGGTGGTCCAAAGGGAGAGTTTTATTTTCTGCAATTACACTTGAGTCAAAATTCCCAAATTATTTTTTCATGAAGTAGTTTTAATATATTCTCTCTAGACTTGATTTCCAGAACTTCTGTTTCCTCAAGGGAGTTGGCTCCAAATGACACAACAGCTCTTTAGAAAAACCTCTGCTGTGTGTTGTGCAGAATTGAGGCAATGAACTCTTTCTGAGAGTGTCATTGGAATGTTCAGATTTCAGGATGGCATAACTATATTATTTATCTTCCTAGTCACCCGAAGTAGCTGAAAAGAATGACAAGTTTATATGTGTAAAGTAATTCATGTTCATATCAGGGCATGCTAATTTTGGAATTAACTTTGCCATAGGCAGGTAGAGTCTAGGGCCTGTTTCTTCAGACAAGTGAGTTAAGTGACTTCCTCAGTTGCCCTCAGGAGGCCAGATATGGAAAATAAGTTAGGAGCCTAGGAAAACATTGTCTCTAAGCTAATCATGAAGAATAATTTGGTACAAATAATATATTTTGTCTGTGTTTCTTGGTTTAAATGACCTAACTTGAAGATACATTTTGGTTGAATTTTGAGTTTGGCATAGAGATACTGAAATGTGCTGGGAGTGTTATGGGCTCAGAGAACATTCCAATTAAGAGGCATTGGTTTCTCTTGATGGTTCGTTTCCTCACTTTACCTAAATTGGACAAGTGGAAAATAAACCTCATGCTGCTCATGCCCATAGTTCCATGCATACCTGGGATAATGATTTTCTGTATTAGAATCTTTGGATTGGGTATGACTGTGGAAAAATAATGAAATAGGCATTTCCACAGTCAGAAAGTACTGTTTTCACACAGGATTTCAAGTTGAATACAATATTTTAAAAACATAATAATTATCAGTGACTGATGGATATACTTCATAACATTTGTTTACAGAAGCAATTAGTTTATATTATAGATGTGTATATTCTAGCTTCATTTTTATAACATTTTTTTCATAATCTAAATTTGTGACACTTGAAATGCTTTATTTCCACCCTCCTTGAGTAATAGGTAATACAAATATTCATGGTCTGTAATGTGCTTCTATGTTTAGAAAATATTAAATCATTGGAACATTTCCAGGCTAAGATATAGCTTTTCTGACTAATCTTAAACTCTACTTCTCCAACTCTTTTCTTCCGAGCTCCTTTTCTTTTGAGACCACAGAACGTCATTGGCTTTTAGTTTCATTAATGAATTGTTAAGCAAACCCTTTGCAAGCTGTTTTTTCTGGGAAAGAATGTTGTTAGATTTCTGTTGATACTTCTCCTGATGCATACCCATTAATATTTTTGTGATTCTGCTGTTGGAATCATGATTATTTCAAGGTCCAAAGCGTATGCCTCTCTCCCTCAATTTTTCTTTTTTTCTTTTGCATTGTCCTCACTATCCCCTTGTCTCCCTTCTCATTCATTATCTTCTAAAAATACTTCTTATTTTGAAATAAAGATTCACAGGAAGCTTCAAAGATACTACATGGAAGTCAAACATACCTTTCATTCCATTTTCCCCAATGGTTACATCTTTTGTAACTACAGTGCAACATCAAATCTAGGAAACTGACATTGGCATGGCATGCATCTATCATTCTATATAACTTTATCACATGTTTAGATTTCTTTAACCAACACCACAGTCAGTATATACAGCTATTCCACCTCTACAAACATCTCCATTTTGCCACTCCTTTAGTGACTCATCACCACCCTCCTTTCCACCATTCCTAATCCCTGGCAACCACTAACCTGTTCTCCATCTCTATAATTTTGCCATTTGAGAATGTTATAGAAGTGGAATCATAGCATTGTGAACTTTTGATAGTGACTTTTTTCAACTTAGTCTAATACCCTTGGATGCAACCAAGTTTTTGTATGTGTCAATTTGTTCTCCTTTATTAGGGTATAACATTCCATGGTATGGACACACCACAGTTTGTTTAACCATTCACCTCTGGTAGGACATTTTGGTTATTTCAAATGTTTGGCATTATAAATAAAAGTTATTTGAGCAAAATTTTACAGGTTTTTTTGTGTGGACATAAATATTCATTTCTCTTGGATAATTGCGCAGGAGTGTACATTGTCATCCTATAAATATTTATATTTTTCTCTAAGCACGAAAGAACACTAATTGGGTCACCACATCTACTTATTATTTAAGAATTGTTCTCTTTTTTGATGGGCTTAAAAGTTTTATAGAGTTTGACTAGAGTAATGAGTATATATACAATTGATAAGAGGGAACAGGCATTTTGGAAAAGGAGACACAGAGGATATACTTTTGAGGATTTTGATCCCTGTTCCAAAGCTAATTTGTCTTAACTCAGTTTGCCCTCCTTCTGCAGACATCAGAACTTGCTTTTTAGACAACTCAATTAACTATTGCTAGAGAACCTAAGGAATTGGGGAGGAAGTCACATCCCTAACACCTGTTTACCCTTAATCTGCAACGAGAAGAGGTCTAACACATGCTTACCCTTAATCTGCAAGGAGAATAGGTATCAGTCTGAATTCATTGAATTCTCATAGCACCTTGTTAAATGAAGTGTTTCTTAAAATATTCTTCATTGAAAGGTGAAAATTTTCAGACGTATAACCTGGCACAGTTAGGGAACTTGTTTTAGATAATCTCCAATGTTCACTTCTAGATTAAAATTCTATGATTCTATTAAAAAACCCTGTGTCCAGGGAAGAAACAGAAGAGCTCTGTGAGGTACAGTGACTTACTCAGGATCACACAAATAGTTTGCAGATAGACAGCATGACTGCAAAGAATAGAACCAAGAGAGTTAGGTGTCAGGCTATTCGATTTAACTTTAAAAAGTATATGAGTTAAATGTGGATTTAGAATTAAGAAGCCTTTAATTATGAATTAATTGCAAAGAAAAAATTTTCTCTTTCTCGTGACAGATTAAATCAGAGAAATGGATTATGGAAATTGAACTTTGGTGATTGATTTTTTGTGGTTTTTTTTTGTTTGTTTTTGTTTTTGTGGGCTTAACACATCACTTCCAGCATCAGGCTGTCCTCTTTGTGAAGTTTCTCTCATTTATCTCATCAGTCTTCTGGGAAACTTGGGGATGATCACCCTCATTTGGATGGACTCATGACTCCATAGCCCCATGTACTTTTTTCTCAGTCACTTGTCCTTTGTGGATGTCTGTTCCCTTTCTGCCATCGATCTCAAATGACTGACATCTTTATGGAGAAAAAAGTTATCTCTTTCTTTGGTTGTGCTACCTGGTTATGTTTTTTTGTTCACTTTGTTGTAACTGTTTCCTTCTGGATTCCATGGCATATGATTGGTGTATGGCCTTCTGTAAGCCATTGCTGTATACACTTATTATGTCCCCCTGGGTCTGTGTGCAGCTGCTGGTGGGACCTTATACCATGGGTCTTTTAAGTTCCATGACTCATACAACTTTTGCTTTTCTCCTGGCTTACTGTGGCCCCAATATCATCAATCACTTCTTCTGTGACCTTCTTCTCTTTCTGGCAGGTGCAGACACACAAGTCAATCAGGTTTTACTTATCACCTTAGCTGGAGCTCCAGTAGTTCTCAGTGGTGTGATCATCTTGGTCTCCTAAGCTTATGTTGTCATTGCTATTCTGAGGATCTGATTTACTTATGGAAGGTGCAAGGCCTTCTCCACCTGCTCTTCACACCTGACATCTATCTCCATACTTTATGGGAAACTCTTCTTCATCTATGTATGTTCGAGTTCTAGTTTGGCCCACATCCATAAAGCGGTTTCTGTGATCTACACAGCAGTGACTCCCATGTTGAACCCCCTCATCTACAGCCTGAGAAACAAAGAGATCAGGGATTCATTCATAAGGACATTTGAAAGGATGAAGTTTCTCTTTCTTAGGTAAACTAGAATACCATCTGTACCACAGACTGAGAGCTAACAGAAATGCAAGATGTAAGAACATGGGCTGGGTGTTAGAAGTCCTACTTTTATGTTGAAATTCACTCTTTATTACTCTGTGCCATTGAAAAGTCACACAATGTATTTAGGTTACAATTTTTCATTTTGGGTTACTGATTTCTCATTCAGAAGGAATGAGTTTTATAACTTTAGATTGAGATAAGTGACTTATTGAACATCAAAACTTTAAAAGATATTCTCAAGTTTTGTGACTAGGATATGAGAGATTCTTTGTTAAATCCTGAGTAAATATTATAACCAGTGACTTAACAGTACTTCTGTTCTGCTTACAGGGTGTTGAGATTCCTCAATTGTCTGTGAGTTTGGTATTGAATCTTTAAATATAAACTATTAAAAAGTGCATTATTGTCCAAGGAGATAATTCCAGTTTTAAGATAAATAAGTTCTGGAGATTTAATATACAGCATGGGGACTATAGTTGATAATACTGCATTGTATATTTGTAAATTGCTAAAAGAGCAGATATTAAAAGTTCTCTTGACAAGAAAAAAAATTAATGTTATAAACCAATTTTACCTCAAAAAAAATTGTAGCTATGTAAGTTGGTTGACGTTAACTAAACCTGTAGTAATCATTTTGTAATATACACATCTATCAAATCATTATGGTGTACACCTTGGACTAGTAGAACGTGTTATGTCAATTATATAGGATAAATACAACTGGAAAAACTGAATTGTTTTTTTGGTTTTATTGAGGCAATATTGGTTTATAACATCAAAATTTCATATACTTCATTATATTTGACTTTTGTGTATACTACATTGTGTTCAGCACCAAAACTCTAGTTTCCATCCATCATTGTAAAAATGTCCCCATTTACCCCTTTCACCCTTCCTTCACCCCCTTCACCCTTCCTTCACCCCCTTCTCCTCTGGCATTCACCAATCTCGTCTCTGTATCTACATGTTTATTTGTTGTTTTTCTATCTTCCACATGTGAGTGAAATCATATGGTATTTGTCTTTTTCCGTCTGTCTTATTATGCTTAGCATAATACCCTCAAGGTCCATCCATTTTGTCACAAATGGCAAGAATTCATCTTTTTTATGGCTGACTGATACTCCATTGTGCATATATATATCACATCTTCTTTATCCATTTATCCATGTATGAGGACTTATGTTGTTTCCATGTTTTGGCTATTGTACATAATGCTGCAGTGAACATAGGAGTGCATATGTCTTTTTAGATTAGTGTTTTCGTGTTCTTTGAGTATAGGCCAAGAAGTGGAATTGCTGGATCATATAGTATTTTTATTCTTAATTTTTTGAAAAATCTCCATGCTCTTTTCCATAGTGACTATACCAATTTACATTCCTAGCAGTAGTGTATGAGGGTTGGCTTTTCTCCATGTCCTTTCCAACACTTGTTATTTCTTGTCTTTATAGTAATAGCCATTCTGACGGGCACAAGGCAATATCTCATTCTGGATTTGATTTGCATTTCTTAAATAATTAGTGATGTTGAACATCTTTTCATGTGACTGTTAAAAAAAGTGAATTATTCAGGGAGTATGTCACCATAGCACTCTCTAATACTACCTTTGCCTTTAAAGAAGGTAACAGGAAATGAGAGTCAAAGAATACTACAATGAATAATTAATTTAAAAAATTTACATATGCCTCATGTGATTGACATAATTTATTGAGTGTTATTCACATCGAAAAGAAAAAATTCTCATGGAAGCTACAGGCTAGTGGAGTAGAAAAACAAGTAAACAAACAAAAACATTAAATAATGATTACAAATCCATAGTCATTTCTGTGACAAAAATAGGCAAGGAACCAAAATACAGTGTAAAGGAGTATATTTTATCAAGGGTAGTAAAGCAAAGCCTCTTTAAAGAAGGTAGGGATTTTGAAAGATGAAGAAATTCTGTTTATGGTGTGGCTTTCCATGAAGTTGGTGTCACTATTTGGATCATAAAAGGAGAAAGGGTCCTGAAGAATAGTAATAGATACTGCTGGATAGTCTAAAACAAAGGGCAAAGTTTTCAAGCTAAGTTTTCTGATCCTCAGGATAATTTTTTTCATTCATTTATATGATGTAGGTGTTTTGGAAGTGGAGAAGGTTGAAAGTAGGAGGACATTATGTGATGCTTTGTAGGGAGAAGAGATTTACTATTAGCTGTATGAGTACTAATAAAAATGATAACTCTTATGAATAGATGAAAATACTCATTACTTTATTAGTAGGTGACTCTTTGCTGCATTAATTAAGATCTAGGTATTTTATGCTTAGTTACTCCAAGTCCCCATGCACCATGAAAACAAAACAAAACAAAAACTGAGGCAGATTATCTTGTTAGTCTTCAACAATGTTATCTGATTTATTTTCTTTAAAAAAAAAATCACTGCTTAGGGTGCACTTCCATGAAATGGTGTATATACCATCTAGAGGCATCCTCTGTGGAATTTCTTCAGTCACAATTGCAGTCTTACCTGGCTTTTACATTTTCTGTTTCCTCATCCTGGAGCTGTGTTATAGTTCGCTGTTTACCTTATGTACGTCACTGCTCAAATGTCCTATCATCAAAGAGCCCATCCAGACTTCTTTGCCTAAAATAATTCTCTCTGTCCTTCCAACTCTCAACCATTTATCTTTTTTTCTTTATTATTTTTTGAAGTACTTAAAAACACCCAAATATTATTTATTTACTTGTTTCTTTACTGTGTGTCACTCCCTATAGAAGATGACATGTATGAGAGAAGGATGTTTTATGTTCATTACTTTATGACTGACTCCATAGTCAGGCATGTAATCCATGCTCAATATATATTTGTTTATTGAACAATCAATATATACTCAGTGCTCTATTCTTTATTTAATGGACAGTATAATTTGACAGACATAGTTTCAATTATTGACTGGTTATGTTTTCTTGCATGAAAGGTTTATCTTGAAAAAGCAAAAATGCATCAGAATTTAATAAACACATATGTGCACAGAAAGGCATGTACAACTTTACATGGAGTTTGTCTTTCAACATGTAATAAAAAATGGTAACTTTTTAAGAATGAATTGATTTTTTCTTTATAATATTATTCCATATATCACTATCTGGCAGTTCTAGTGATATGATATCAGGATGAGTTTTTTGGTAAAGCCTCATATTTTGCATTATTTCCCTATGATATGTAGTTGTTTCTTTTTATAGACATCAATTTACTGTATTTATGTTTATAATTGTATCCTGATTTCCCTTTGTAAACTTAATTCTCACCTACAGATTTCAGCCTTGGATGGATACAACTGAGGTCCCTGCCTCCCACAACAAGCTATAGGCATAAGACCTGTGAGCTACCTAATATAGTTCCCAGGAATTTCCTATTTCTGTTGCTTGTAACTGAGGAGCTCTGATATATTGTCCAATTTTTCTTTGTCTACAAAAGCATTCACTGTTCATTATTTTTCTCTTTATTAATTTCTTCAATAAAATCTCAGCTTAGAATTGATTGCTGAGCATACCTCAAGAGAGTGGAATAGATTAAATTGGGATATTATTTCTAGTTAAATGTTAGTTGAGGATGTCAGTCATTCTTAAATGATTCTATTTTGAAGATCCGTTATATAATTCCACTTGTTGAATAATTCTGATAATAATTGACTTTGATTAAACTTCCACAGTATACCAGGAAACATGCTATGTGCTTTCCAGAATTACACTGATCTCTATACTAGCATAGATGGGCACACAAGTAAAATATTACTGTGTCCATTTTAAAAATGCATATTCTCTCCTAGTCATTTTTTTTACTACTGAATAACAAATTACCACAAAGCTGGTAACTTAAAAATGACGCAAATTCAGTACCTCTCAGTTTCCATGGGTCAGGAGTCCAGGTTCCTCATGGCCTAATTCTCTGATCAACATCTCACTAGGCTGAAATCAACACGTTAACAAGTCTTGGCTCCTTTCTGGAGGCTCTACGGAAAACTCCATATCCAAGCTTATTTTTGCGTTTAACAAAATTCAGTTCCTTGTGGTTGTAGGGCTGTAGTGACTGTTCCTCACTGACTGTCAGCCAGGGTCTTCTCTCAGCTCCTTAAGGCTGCCAGCATTCCTTTTCATGTGGCCCCTCTATCTTCAGACCAGCAGTGACACATCTAGTTCACACATTTCAAACCTGTCTGACTCTTGTGCTCTCAGCTGCAGGAAGCTCTGAAACCTTCCAGGTCATCCAGGGTAATCTCTCTCTTTTAAGGTTAACTGTGCCTTTTAATATAACATAATCATATGAGGATGGCTCTCAAATTCACAGATTCCAGGGATTAGGGTAAAGATCAGGGATCTTTGAAGGACCATTTTAGGAATTCTGCCAACTACACTGATGCTCATAGAATAAACAGTGATTCCAAAGACGAGTAGTCAGAAAGGGGAAGAATTGACATCCAAGCTTGTCCTTGCTGATGTACGGGGTGTTTGTGATGGTATATGTGTTTTCTTTCCTGGGCCTGTAGTTTGATGCTTTTTTCCTATTATTTGTTTCCACACTAATATAATTTTAAAAGCACTTAGTGCAGAATATTTATATTTTTATAATAATACTATTATATGTTTGCTGAGGATCTACTTTATCATAGACACTGCACTCAGTGTTTTATAAACAACTCATTTAATATTTTAGTTGCATTTGTTGTATGAGTTATTAGGTCCACTTTACAGCTGGGGATACTGAGGCTTTTGAGAGCCTAAGCCACATGCCTCAGATCAGACATCTACTAAATGGAGGAGATAGCATTTGACCCCACTCTGATTCTTCCAAATCCTGAGACTGTACATGTAGCCAGACTAAGTCCATTCAGCAGGAGAGGCTATCATTCTTTATTTTTCCCCTTGATTTCTCTGAATTCACATCTGTTTAGTTTTCTAGGCAAAAATGAGGACAAAATGATTAAGAAAGATATTATGTAATGTGATAATCTTGATAAGATTTTGTAAAACTATGTAATTAAAAAAGAGTTTCATGTTAAGCTATCAAAGGTAATTACTTCTTCTTTCTCATGCAATCTACTTTGGAAAGACAGTATTCACAAATGATTCTGATAAATAGTTTCTGTTCACTTTAGTGTATTCTCATTTGAAAATAGTGATATGCTTCGAGGTAATTGGTTTGACAAGAAGGTTCTTCCTGTATTATCGGCATGCTCATTTTCTCAACAACTCAGGAAATAGAGGCATATATTTAGAGGGCCTTTCATAATGTCAGTTCAATCCATTAAGATACAACCCCTGACTTATTATAGTGTTTTTTAATCAAAGGCAATAATGCACAAACAATAAAGAAAAAAGATGGTTGACAGGCACCTCATAAAAGTGGTTACGCAAATGGTCTGTAAATATTGCGAAGTTTCTCAATTTCACTAGAATTGAGGGAAATGACAGAGGCACAATGAGATACTATATACATTCACCAAGATGGCTAAAATGAAAAATCTTAAGTCTTATACACTAGTTACGGAAGTGTAAGTAATAGGTTTTGTAAAATTTCTTGAATTAGCAGTCAATATTAACATATATGTACCATATTACAAAGAAACTTTTTACCAGGTATATTGTCACGACAAACGTATGCTATGAATACCAAAAGATATGGTGTTCATTGGATGTTCACTGGAGAAAAATTTACAAAAGTTAAAAACTGGAAACTACTCAAATGCCTAACAATAAAGGAGTGGATGAGTTATTTGTGGAATATCAATATAATGGGATACTAAAAGCAGCAAAACATATTAACTATAGATGTATTCAGCAAAAGATGAATTGCACAAACATAATAGGGATGGTGGAGACTTTGTATTTCCTGACTTGGGTGTTGGTTACATGCATGTGTTCACTTTGTAACAATTCACTCAGCAGTACACTTAAGATTTGTGCACTTTTCTGTGTGTTATTCATCAATAAAAGTTTAAAAATCTAGCATAAGGCTTATATTTGTCAGTGAAACCTTTCTAAATTTCTCATTTAAAAAACTACATGAATATCATGGAAATTCTTCACGCATTCTGACTCTCAGTGATTTTCCTGTCAGTATTAGAAAGAGAAGATAAACTATCACAATGCCAAATAAGGTATCTAAGATATCCTTGTGGTGGATCCTCTACTATAATGTACTTTAGTTGAGCAATTGTAGAAGTTTTGTGGTACTTTTTGCGGGGAAAACTCGACAGTAGCTATATCATCACACTAAAGTTTACTCTATTTCCTTGTTTAAGAAGGAGGTAAGAAATAAAGTTTACCCAGTCAAACACAGAAAACAAATAAGTTCATCCCAGTGAATTTTTAAGAGTTTAAAGGCAATAAGAACATTTTAATCTACTTCCCTTTCAACAATAAAATTCCCAAGATATGACATGCTTTAGGGACATAAATTCTCTCAGAACAAGAAATGATGTAACTACTTCTGAAACCTTAATCCACGTGAAAAAGATAACTTGTCTCAGAGTGGAAACTTACTAGTTCCTTTGGAAGAGTAACAAGAATAAAACCAAGTGACCCCTGGAAATTCTGGCCTCTTCTCTGTGCAGAAGCATAGGTAGGGGTGGGAAGATGGCATACATGCTGACCAAGAGTACAATTTATACTCCATTTTAATTTTAATTCTCTAAAGAAGAAAGAACTCATTGGAATGTAACTTTAGATAAGTTTTTTATCCATTTCTGCTCCTGTGTTTACTCTTTAAGAAATTCAAAATAAGTTTAATGGATTTATGTGAAAATGAAAATGACTGACATTTAAAATGTGTTTATTTGGTACATAGAGAAACAACCACTGTCCGATCATAGCTAGTCAAATGCTGCACCAAACGAATAAGAAATAATGTGAAATCCTCTAAGATTCACAAAGAGGTTATAGTCAATTGAAATCCCTCTTCAGGTTCCAATGATTGTGCCCTCAACAGGAGAGAACCTGGGCCACTCACTCCAGGTGTAGTGTCATCTCTATGGAATGTCGCTCCAACATTATCAATCATTTCTTCTGTGACATGTCCCCTCTCCTTTCTCTCGTATGTGCTAATATCCAGGTCAATAAATTTTTAGTTTTCATTGTGTCTGGAGCTATACTAGTCATCAGTAGCCCAACCATTATAATCTCCTATTTCTACATCCTTATTACCATCCTAAGGATCCACTCTGCTGAGGGCAGGTGCAAAGCCTCTTCCACCTGCTCTTCCCATCTCACAGCTGTTTCCATCTTATATGGGACTCTTTTCTGTATTTATGTGAGGCTAGGTACGATTTTTTCTCTAGACTTCAAAAAAAAGGTGACGATGTTTTACACAACAGTGATCCCCATGTTGAATTCTTTCATTTACAGCTTGAGAAATAAAGAAGTGAAAGCTACCATGCACAGAATGGTCACCAGAAGGAAGTTCTGCATTACAAATTAAATTCCCATTTAAAATACAAAATTGATGAAGGAAAAGCTTCCAGACATAACTACATTACATGATCATCATCCAAAGATGCTAAAGAATTTGTAGAATTTGGGGGATGGCATCCTTCCATCCTTCTATACTACTTTTATGTCAGTATCTATTTGGTTTTATTTTTTACTCTCCATTTCATCACATCCCTATAGATGATCAAAATTCCCAGTCACCTACAGAGTCAGAGCAATTCTGCTTCCTCAAACATATTCATCACTGGAAAAACAATACAATATAATAAAGGTTGAAACTGCCTAGCTACTAATACTATCACACTAGTTGTACCAAAGTAAACATCCAGACCAGATGAGATTCAGTGGAACAAGATATATGTCATCTATCCCTAAATACAGAATTGAAAATATCAAATATACCAGTTACTTAGCTTATAAATGATTTTTTGTTAACTGAAGACTTCTCCCATATCACATTCCTTTTAAAACAATCTATGCCTATTTTCTTTATTCTTGTCTTCTAAAAGTATGTCATGATCATTGTAGAAGAAAAGAAAGTACAGACAAGCAAATGAAGAACAACATTAACAAAAATGCCATATTTTTATTTTTCCACCAAGTGACAAGGCCTCGTAATAATTTCCAGATGCTTTTCTACATATTTGACTCTTAAGTTGTTCCAATTATTATTTTACTAGTTGATACTTATTTTTATATTGGTTCTTTTAAATAAGAATAAATAGGGATAACTTACTATGGAAATTAGAGATAAAATTCAAAAAAGAGAATGAGAAATGAGAAAAATTCTAAAAAAATCACAGGCAATAGATGTTGAAAAGTCAGAGGTAAACTAAAATGGATAAAATGTATATCCTATTTTCATGCTGGTCTTTTGTTGTTATTGTTTCCAAGTTTTTTTAAAAAAAAGAATGCAATAGGGCGAAGTTAAAAATTATTTTATTTATTTATTTTGTGAGGACAATTGGCCCTGAGCTAATATCTGTTGCCAATATTTCTCTTTTTGTTTGAGGAAGATTGTTGCTCAGCTAACATCTGTGCTACTCTTCCTCTGTTTTGTATATAGGATGTGTCCACACCATGGATTAATGAGTAGTGCATAGGTCCACACCCAGGATCTGCACCCACGAACCCCGAGCTGCCAAAGCAGAGCATGCAAGCTTAACCACTAAGCTACCAGGCTGGCTGCTAAGAAATGTTTTAATATCTTTTTGCCCCTCAGAAAACATTTTGAAGAATTGAAGAGGAATTATAATTATTTTCAGGGAAGGTAAGATGATTTTTGAAAAGAACCTATTTGGTACAAATTAGAGTCTGCAGGCCTTCCAGCCCCGATAGGTGGGCATGATCTAAAAATGTAAAATTTATCTCTAGATTATAGAAAGATCTACATCTGAGTAGAAAAAAAAAAAAACAGTAAGACATGCTTGAGTAGTGATACAGGGCATAATTAGGGTATAGATTTAGCTCAATCTTCTGCCCAAATAAGTTTCATTATTGGGTTGCTGCATGAGGAAATGTCGTATTAGGCAAAACTGATGGAGACAACCATGTTGCACAATTATTCCTCCTCACTCCAGGGATAGCTGACTTTGACTATTGCAATTATTTCAAGTGCTAATCTACACTAACACTCTTATCTTCGAATTGTGAAACTAAATGACAAAGGGAGGAAAGTATTTTCTTATGATATGTAACAGGGTTATGGCACACCTGTTCTAGGAACACATAGCTCAGAGATTTTTACTCCTTCATCAATCATTCTTACAAGTCCTTACATTATAAAGATAATAAATAAAATGGCTTTGTAACAGTAGCTGCAAATACTTTACCTAGTCTATCCTTTGCTACTTTAAAAATAAATAAACAGGTAATTTTTTTCATTTTTTTTACTACTTCCATCTTTAAATATTGACCATAGATTAGAATACTTGACAAATATTTATTTTTGTGTTTTTATGTTTTTCATATTTCTATTTTAATCTAATTATTCAGGAATTTAAAACTACCTACAGATTTTTCTCCTTCCTCTTTATAGAATAACACTTACACATTAATAATAATGGTAATTGTAAAATGCTGCTGTCAATTAAGCTATTGAATACTCTTTAAGAACAGCTAGTGTAAAATTCTTAAGCAACAGGTAATATCATAAGCCCTGTAAAGATAATTTTATTTATTTATTTATTTATTTTGAGGAAGATTAGCCCTGAGCTAACATCTGCTGCCAATCCTCCTCTTTTTGCTGAGGAAGATTGGCTCTGCACTAACATCCATTCCCATCTTCCTCTAGTTTATATATGCGATGCCTACCACAGCATGGCTTGCTAAGAGGTGCCATGTCCACACCCGGGATCAGAACCAGCAGACCCCAGGCTGCCAAGCGGAACGTGTGAACTCAACCACTCTGCTACTGGGCCTGCCAAGATCATTTTGTTTTAAGATAACTCTATAAGGTGGGAATTATCCTCATTCAAAAGACAAGGAAAATTGAGGGTCGTAAAAATAGAGTCACTTGCTGGAAGCTACACAGAAGGAACTAGCAGATACACCTATCCAATTAAATTCTACTTGGTTCTCAGGCTCTCCTTTCCTTTTATCAAACTTCCTCCTTTATTCTATGTGTATTTTTTATGTTTTGTATTTACTTTTATTTGTACCTTTATTTTATATATAACAAACTTTTGTTATTATATATAAAATGAAATATGTGTATTGGGAAATATATAACTTAACAATATCAATTTTATTCAGTCATTTGTTTGGTGCCAGTATTACCTGCTCTAACTCTTACTTATATAGAATGCCTATTAATCAGTATGTCTAGTCTTTTATGCCTCACTTATCATTTTTGGAATTTTGCTTGATATATTTACTAATGAAATTTTTATGTAAATTCAGATTGATTTTTTTCCTATTAAAATGTAAATTTGAAAAAATCTTTATAACAATCTGATAATTTTTCAAGGAATTTTTTTTTTCCTTTTTCCCTCCAAAGCCCCCCAGTACGTAGTTGTATATTCTTCGTTGTGGGTCCTTCCAGTTGCGGCATGTGGGACGCTGCCTCAGCGTGGTTTGATGAGCAGTGCCATGTCCTCACCCAGGATTCGAACCCACGAAACACTGGGCCTCCTGCAGCGGAGCGCAGGAACTTAACCACTAGACCACGGGGCCAGCCCCCTCAAGGAAAATTTTTACATAAATTGTGAACTGGCATAACAATTCAGTTAATGATTTCTGTCCCCTGACATTCCCTACCCAATAAGACTGAGAAAAAATGAACAGTTTTTTGTCATTAATGTACTTCTGTTTATAAGGACATAAGAATGTAAACTGAATTACTTTGACCAACATTTTTTGGTCTCCTCTGCATTCTTCACTTCATGTTACAAGGTCTTGGAAAGAGTGGACGTCAATCAGGGATGGCATTCAATATATATACTGGTAGGTCGAGGGAATTGATCCCTCAGGAAGAATGCTGGCTGAAACAGGATCCTAGAGCCTTCTGCTATCCCAGGCGTTATCCTTCTTGTGGCTGGATTGTAAGGAAGTCTGGAGTTGGAGTAGAGGGGCTGAGCTGATCAGATTGGGCAGTGGGTACTTGAAGGGCTAAGACAGGTGGCTATTTTCCAGAGTGTGCATGTGTTTTGATATTTTGCTGGTACAGCCACACTAGTATTACTCTGGACACTGTAAATGTCTGTTGAATTGATTAAGTTGTGATCTCTGTCCTGTATTGTCATAGCTTTATAAGGGATGGTAAGTTCCACACAAAATCACCATAACAAAAGTTAGCACCAATAAATTCCATAAGTGAGGTCACTACACTTTTTTTTTTTTTGAGGAAGATTAGCCCTGAGCTAACATCTGTGCCTGTCTTCCTTTATTTTATGTAGGATGCCTACCACAACATGGCCTTACAAGCAGTGCCTAGGTCCACACTCCAGATCAGGCTGGCAAACCCAGGGTTGAAGAAGCGGAACCTAGGAGCTTAACCACTGTGCCACCTGCCGGCCACTGAGGTCACTACATGTTTTGAAGTAAAGAGAGAGAGATTGCTTTGAACTGTGGGTGTCAGTAGGATGGCTATTTATAGAGGATATTGTGTTAAGCTATCCTGAAGACTAGGTTGAAGACTTAATACTGTGATCAAAGATTCAGAGGAGGGAAGAATGAGTAGCCCCATTAGGTTGAATTGCAGTGAGTAAAGGCAAGAGGATGAGATATCATGTTGGAAAGGTAGTTTGTGGAAGGGTTAGTGAGGTCTCAAAGAGCAAGGAAATAAGACCAACTCTGAGCATATTCAGTACTCAAATGGCTGTTTAGGTTCTGTCTCACCCACCATGTAAATCCTGGTGCTGCATGTGGGATGGACTTGAGGGTAGAGAGCATAGGCAGGGAAGCCCATTAGGAGGCTCAGTCTGGGTTTCGCTCTGGAGTTCCTGAAAGCGGTTTAACATTGAATCTCCTGTGGCCCACCAGAGATTCTGATTAATTATCTTAGAATAGGACTTAGCTTCTGGCATTTTTAACAAGCTTCCAAGGTGAGTCTAACATACAGCCAGGTTGACATCAACTAGCCTAGGTCAATGTTTCCTACACTGGAGTCTGAAGGCACTTTCGTTATACTATTTGTGAAAGTTTTATGAGAATTTTAGAATTTCTAAAATCACTTTAATGAAAATTTATGGATTTTAAATATACATCTTTTTACTAGTTATAAAGATGAAATATCTCTTTTGGGGGAGTGACAATTCAAAATTGAGGAATATTTTCATAACAGTTTAGTTAGTTAAGTTCATGTTTCTCAAACTACGTCCATAGATCCCTGAGAATCCACAATCATTCTCTCACATGGTACAAGAAAAAAATACATAGATTTTCTTTGAAAAGCAGATAGATACATATAGATACTCATTTTGAGAAGCATCAGTCAGGATTGGGGTAATGAAAGACTCAATAGTATAAATTCTTCAACACCTTCATTCTACAGACTTCTTTTCACGGGGTGAAGACTACTCCCCCACTGTCTGCTGTTGATCACTTTAAGTGATCTGGAATGTCTGAGATTTCAGCTGTGAGTGCTTGAATTTAAGGTAAACCATGCCAGATACTTCCACTTCTTATTCATGCATAGTCTATCTAGTTTTCTCAAAGTTCTTTTTACTATTTGTTTTTATCCTTGACTTTCATTATAGAGGCTTTCTCAGACGTGGAGTGCTTCATGGTTGTCTGCTCTATTTAAGATTGGGTCATTCTAAGGCTGTTTGGAATCTATGAGTATCTGAATGAAGGTTGTGAATTGTGGGATTCACTGGGCCACTTTATTGTAGAACCATGAAAGTTAGAATGTTAGGCCATCTTTACACATTCATGGAGATTTATAATCAAATATAGGCAAGTTTTTACATACCAGAGTTTTCCTGTAATGAAAACTGTACATTTCTTTAATCTTAGTATTTTAAAAATAGACTATGCGAAGTAATTATATTTCCCCACCAGTTCATATTTACATAATGTTCCCATGATATCTTCAAAGTATTTAGTATCTGTTGGAATAGTAAACAGATACACTAGGTTAGAATATGCTAGGTTATTCTATAATTATCATCAACCCCCATGTCTCTATGTTGTAAACCAATAAAGCAATATTTTTTTCTTATTCAGTTTACATTCTCATTGTTTTTCAGTGGATTTTATATCCAATGACTTCATATAGTTGAAGCTTCCACCATTTGGAACTTTGTTACACAGCGTGGGAGGGCAGAAAGTACACAGGCTCTTAATTTTTTCTACCAGCAGCGACATGTGCCGCTTTTGTTCAAATTACAGTGGTTAAAGCAAGTTATATGACCATGTCTAAAGCCATGGGAATGGGGAAAGGCAATACTCTGTAATGCAGAGATATACAGGGAATAGGGGATTGGTGGAGAGTGGTGAATATGTGATAAAGATGTCATATTTATATATTGTATATTTATAGCATACACATTAGCTTACCACCATAGGAGAACATATCCTCAATCGTTTTTTGTGGATCATATCTGCAGAATACACTGTTCTTCCCAGCATTTATTTTGGGGGACTTTAATTACTACTAATTAACTCCTCACTTCCCCTATGGTAACCACCAATCCAATCTTCAAGGCTATGTGTTTGTTTGTTGTTCTTTTTATCTTCTACTTATGAGTGAGATCAGATGGTATTTCACTTTCTCCCTCTGACTTATTTCACTCAGCATAACACCCTCAAGGTCCATCCATGTTGTCACAAATGGCCAGATTTCATCATTTCTTGTGGCTGAGTAGTATTCCATTGTGTATAAATATCACACCTTCTTTATCCATTTGTCCCTTGATGGGCACCTAGGTTGCTTCCAAGTCTTGGCTATGGTGTATAATGCTGCAATGAACATAGAGGTGCAAGTATCTTCATGCCTTTGTGTTTTCAAGTTTTTTGGATAAATACCCAGCAGTGGGATAGCTGGATCATATGGTATATCTATTCTTAATTTTCTGAGGATACTCCATACTGCTTTCCATAGTGGCTGCACCAGTTTGCACTCTCACCAGCAGTGAATCAGGTAACTTTCTTCCTTTTGTTAAATTTTCCTGCCCAATAGGTCATTTAGGTAAAGGAAGAAAATAATTGTTTTTTAAAGATTGGCACCTGACCTAACAGCTGTTGCCAATCTTCTTTCTTTTTTTTTCTGCTTTATCTCCCCAAACCCCCAGTACGTAGCTGTATATCTTAGTTGCAGGTCCTTCTAGTTGTGGGATGTGGGATTCCACCTCAACATGGCCTGATGAGCGGTGCCATGTCCGTGCCCAGGATCCAAACCCTGGGCAGCCACAGTGGAGCACGCAAACTTAACCATTCAGCCATGGAGCTGGCCTGGAAATAATTTTTTAGAACACACAAATATACACTGTAGATAAACCTAACTATTTGCATTTTCATTGACAAATGGGTTTGTCTGGTGAATTTGACATTCCAACCTTAATCAAAAGTAATTATATCATTAGAACTGGAAATGAACTATTTGAAAATTAGGTCTTTATGATTTTAGAAAGTAAATTTTTTATTAAGACACAGTTGACATATAATGTATTAGTTTTAAGTGTACAACACAATGGTTTGATATATTGATAAACGTTTACCACAATAAGTTTAGTTAAAATCCATCAGCACACATAGCTACAAATTTTTTTCTTGTGATGAGAACTTTTAAGATTTACTCTTTTTGCAACTTTCAAAGATGTAATAAAGTGTGATTAACTATAGTCACCACGATGTACATTACATCCTCTGGACTTATTTATCTTATAACTGGAAGTTTATACCTTTTGAACCCCTTCACCCATTTTTCTCTTCCCCTACGCTCTCTCTTTGTCAATCACCAATATGTTCTCTGTATCTAAGAGTTTGGGTTTTGTTTTTATTTTTTTTAGTTTCAGTTTCCACATATAAATGAGATCATACAGTATTTGTCTATTTCAGAAAGTAAATTAAAAAAAAAATCTTAGAAATATATATTCTAAGGGCTGGCCTAATGGTGTAGAGGTTAAGTTCACAGGCTCTGCTTCAGCTGCCTGGGGTTCACCGATTCAGATCCCAGGTGCAGATCTATGTACTGCTTATCGAGCCATGCTATGCAGGCATCTCACATATAAAATAGAGGAAGATGGGCACAGATGTTAGCTGGGATTATCTTCCTCAGCAAAAAGAGAAGGGTTGGCAGCAGATGTTAGCTCAGGGCTAATCTTCCTCAAAAAAAATTTATATATATATATATACTCTAAGCAAAGAACAGTTCAAAACATACTTACATAAATAAATCAAAACTATGTGATAGGTAAAAGGAAAAATTAAAATATGAATAGCCATTGAATTCAGTAACTAAAATTAAAAAAAAATAGAAAATATAAATAGTATGTTTATGGAACAAGCCTTAACCAGTTCTTCAAGGAAAAGAGCTTTAACTAACCATCAGGAAGATAGTAAAAAAGATCATAGGCTCTCTACACACCCTGACTGATGGCAAGTGCTTATTGTATATAGAAGACCCTTTACTCAAGAAAGCACACAGACAAAAACCCTTAGCAATATCAAACCAATGACTCATGCTGCCACCAAACAGAAAGGGGTTGTTATGCAGACATCTCAAAGGAATCACCTAATTTTCAAATGAAGCACCAAAGGAACTAGAAAAAGCATTAGAAAATATTTGAATTTTCTAGGAGCATCACACATATGCTTGTCTTCATGAAGAAGAGACAGAAATCATGGAAGAGAAGATATCCTTTTAAAAAAAAGATGAGAAGAAAGGTATTTAAGTATTAATTGAGGACTTTAAGGAAACTACAGTGCAATGTGAGAATTAAAAGCCACATGGGAGGCTTTAAGTAAAGAACTGATATTTAGAAGATTTAATTCATGCTTGAAAGTACTAATTTGAAAAGCTCTTGCAAGATGCAGAGAAAAAGGACAGCATGACTAAGAAGAGGAGAAGAAACATTATGATATCAAAACCATAAAGTTGAGATTCATCAACAGATTATGTGTATGTTTAGGGTAAGTCAGAGTAATAGAAATGGAAGGGATGATCAAAGCTATAAAATGTTTTCTGAGCTAATGAAGAGTCAAATATTTAGCTTTAAAATTTTCACAGTCTTTTAGATAAAAATCAATAAAAAGAAGCCCAAAAATCCGGGAGGATTTTTTTAATTATAAGGTTAATAAAATAATTATTTAAAAATGAAGGCAAACAAAATCTGCTACCCAAAACAGGGAAAATTTCAAACAATTCTGTGTTTTTAATGAAATTAATAGTAAAAAAATATAATAAAATGACAATGTCTAAAGGGTTTTCAGTGGAGAAATAAAATTATCTGTCATATGTGAGCCAACAGAAAGTTATTACCAAAATTAAAATCTCATGGAAAAATTGCTTTAAAGAATACACTAGCATGCTAAGAAATGAAAGACAGAAAAACCCCATACAGAACCTTCTACAGTGGGGAAGTTGTGTTGCAGGCCTAGTGTCCTGTAATTTTCCTTTATTCAGGCTAGAACCAAAATTCGGTTCTCCATGTAGACTCTATTTTCCCAGGCTGATGTTGTTTGTATCGGAAGTGAAACATAACCCCAAAGAGTTTTGGTTTACTGGCTTTTATTCCTTTCTTGACAATAAGAAATATATTTCCTTTGCCCTTTCCTAATAGTTCAGCTATAATCTTCTGCTAAAGTTAACAACCAGTTAATACGTCAGCAGTTGTTCTCTTCCAGGCTTTGCTCACAATAGTGAAACTACATATTTTGGAAAAAGTCCAAGGAAAATTATTTCTTTGGCAACATGTTGCAGTAAATGCTATGTCTGAGAAAAGTCCATTTTCTACACTCTTTGCTCTTCCTCCCAAGATACTAATGCAGAAGAGAGAGGGGCATGGGGAGCTAAGGTCTTCCAGTGGCCCACCCTCTCTGTGCTACTTCAATTTACAAAGGATTCCATAGAGTTTTCTTGCTTAGCCTGGAACTAGAGAGAATGGAGAGAATGCATCCAGTTAGAAACAAGTGTAAAATTATCAGATAACAAATCTCATTGGACTTACTTAGAATATGAAACAAAGCTTCAATTGCACTTTCCCTTATCAGGCTCATTCCTAAGATACAGTACACTTAGGGGACAGAGCATCTTCAATAACAAATACAAAGGGATTAATGAAGCAACTAGTTCAGCGAACTTTTATCTAATTGATAAAGACTCCGAATATGTTTTACAGTGAAGTCTTCCATATTTCCTTTCTGTAAGAAAATAAAGAATAAAATCAAATAAGTATTGCAAATTCTGACACATTCTGTGTGTGAACGCAGGCTTGTTAAGGGAAGGGATGAAACCTGAGAAACGACTCATTTTTACCTTAGTTCTTCTTGACATCTTTAAAGGAGAGGCAGCCCATTAGGCTGTAAGTTGCAATCTTCTAAATAATTTTATGTTCTTCTTTCTACCTGATTTTAACAAATTCAAGATAACATAAACTATTTTAACTGGAATTAATATAAATTATGAATTTGATTCTTGGTCAGGATCTGCATTATCCTCATCTTTGTTAGATGACTGTGCAAGACCTAACGAGAGAATTTATGTAGACACAAATTTAGGTTCTGCAACTTTATCAAACTATAATGACATAACTATAAAATAGAACAGAGATATTTTAACAGCAGAATAAGAGGAAAATATAGTACTCACATGTGTGGTGATGGACTATAACTAGTTTTTGGGCTGTAAACATGATGTAATCTACACAGAATTCAAAATATATTATGATGTACATCTGAAAGCTACATAATGTTATAATCCAATGTTACTGCAATAAAAAAAAAGATAGTCCTGAATTCAATTCATATCCTTGTCTAAACCACCTGGGTGAATTCCTTGCCAAGAGAAGGCTGTCATAGGTTGTGTTGATGTCATCCTCTTACTCTCAACATGAGGGGAGATTGTGTCCCCCAGTCTGTGTGGTTTGGTCTGTACAGAGCATCATATTCTATTCTAAGCACCAAATGAAATAGATAAACTGAGAAACTTAGATGTGTATAGATGGGTAGAAGGCTTGGGCAGGTGCTGAAACCAAGACTGACAAGGAGGAGTTGAGCAGCTTTGGGCAACTGTCAAGTGGAGGACTGAGATATAGTATGTGATGGATCCTGGAGGAGTTATTAGACTTTTGAACAGGTTTAAGCAAAAGGTGTGATGAGTAAACACTTGGACTGGTCATTCCATCTTTCTCTTTATTTCTCCTGAAGCAAAATATATAATGTAAACTATATTATTTGCCTCAGAGGAAGTCTTGCTAAAGTCAAATAATAAATTTCAAATTAGACGGAAAAGTGTCTAGCAAAAGTATGATGTGGGACTTCAATATTCCTGGGCTAATAAAATTTTCTAAAAGTAAAGTATTAGTAGATTTCTGAGCACCTACACATCGACCCTCTCATTGTAAATGGATGAGAATTCTGAGATCAAGCCAAAAGCACATTGAATGAATGAAGCACCTCAGGTTCAAAGAGATCAGGTGACTTAACCAAGGTCCTCCTTACAGTGAGTGACAAAAGGAAATGTAGAGGATACAGAGTTGGGAGAATTTAGGCTTTTTTCCAGACTTCTTCGATGCATCATTTCCATAAAGGTGATACTTATGCTCAACACTATCATTTCATGGCCTTTTCACTAATGACCATTGGCTATAACCTCAACTCCAGGAACAGGAAGCCAAAAATGCATTATCCTGTACTCATATTGGAATGAATTTTGGATTTCTTTGAAATGGAAGGAATTGTGAAGACACAGGAAACATTTCTGCAGTGTGAAAAGGAAAAAACATAGTCCATTTTTTAAAGATGCATGTTCAAAGCTCATCTCTTCCAGTCACTAGTATTATGAATATAGATTGAGCTTCTGTTTTCTTCCTATGCAAAATAAAATGACATTTAGCTTGTAGGTCTATTAAAGGGAGTATGTATGACAAAAATACTAACAATTATTCTTTTCTAATCTAGGTCCTCAATAACACTCTGCTAAATGCTTTGCATGAATTATCTCATTTAATCCTCACAACAATTTACAAGGTAATTTTTCATATTATTATTTCTGTTTCAGAGATGAAGAAAAGTAGCTTTCCAGGGTCTGGAGGTAGACTCGAGACAAGTTGGAGAATATACATTTAGCCTTAGGTTATAATCACTAAGTGCACAGCATGCCACTTAAAAAATGAGTTGCTGTTCATTTCTTCTCCAGCTTGCTTCACTTCTACTCTCCTATGTCACTTTTCCTGATGTGTATTCACCTGGCGAACTCACGCAAAGTTCACTGAAGTGGGAGTTATTAGACATCTATTCTGCAACCATTTTTGCCTCAGTTAGTTATGGGACATGGAGCAAGCTTCTCCTCTTTCCTAGGTTTCCATTTTCTTATCTCTGTATTGATAGATTTCTACAGAAACTTAAAATATAACTTAAGATCTGATAATTTTACACTGATCTATATTTAATTTTTGTTTCCTTGGCCAGAACTTGCAGCTAAGTAGTATCATCTCTAGTGCTCTCCCAGTTACTAGTATATTTTTCCAGTGTCCCATTTTGAAGACATGTTTGCCAAATCTGCTGTGACTCCTCTGTTCTTCTTCTAGTGGAAACCAGAACCAGCCAATGGCACATGAAAACTACACAAGGGTCAATGAGTTCATTTTCACAGGTTTGAATTACAACCCCCGGTTACAGATCTTACTTTTCCTGCTCTTTCTGAGTTTCCACGTCATCAACCTAACTGGAAACTTGAGTATGATTATTCTGATACAGATCAGTTCCCGCCTTCACATGCCCATGTACTTTTTTCTCAGCCACTTGTCTTTTGTGGACATCTGCTTCTCCTCAGTTGTGAGCCCCAAGATGCTCACTGACTTTTTTGTGAAGAGGAAAGCCATCTCTTTCTTGGGCTGTGCTTTGCAGCAGTGGTTCTTTGGGTTCTTTGTGGCAGCAGAGTGTTTCCTCTTGGCATCCATGGCCTATGACCACTATGTACCCATCTGCAACCCATTATTGTATTCAGTCGCGATGTCTCAGAGACTCTGTATCCAGCTGGTGATTGGTCCCTATGTCAGTGGGTTCATGAACACCATGACTCATACAACAAATGCATTTCATCTCCCTTTTTGTGGCCCCAATGTCATTAATCATTTCTTCTGTGACATGTCCCCGCTGCTTTCCCTTGTATGTGCTGACACTAGGCTCAATAAATTGGTAGTTTTCCTCATGGCTGGAGCTGTGGAAGTCTTCAGTGGTCTGACTATCCTGGTCTCCTACATTTACATCCTCATTACCATACTGAAGATCCACTCTGCTGAAGGGAGGCATAAAGCCTTTTCTACCTGCTCATCTCATCTGACAGCTGTTTCCATCCTGTATGGTACTCTTTTCTTTATTTATGTATGGCCTAGTGCAAGTTTCTCCCTGGATCTCAATAAAGTGGTGTCTGTGTTTTATACAGCAGTGATCCCCATGTTGAACCCATTTATCTACTGCTTGAGGAACAAGGAAGTCAAAGATGCCATATACAGGGTGTACAGGACTGTTGCTAAGAGGATGTTTTGTAGGACCTAAATTCTTATCTAGAAATGAAGAGTGGAAGAAATCTAAAAGGACAGAGTAATTGTTTGGATTCCTAAGCTTCCAGGAAAGCATTTGGGGGCTGGTTGGCATCCTTTTATCCTTCCATCCATCGAATTGTTCATTCATTTATAGTCAATCAATATGAATTTATTAAACCCTATATATGATGTTTTCTTTATAATATACCAATATTATAGTTCAAACCCCCAGTCCATTCAATTTTGCTTCCTACAGACACCTCACAGTAGACTTAGTGTTTTAAAAGCTTTATTTTATTACTTAATTTCAATTATTATTTTTTTCATCATTCTGCTAATATATTTTCTTTCCCTGCTAACTCCCTGCCATTGAAAGTTTAAAATGCACTACTCCAAGTTTTGCACTCACAGGTAGCTCCCATCAATAGGAATCTGTGGAAAACGATGTGGGTTTTTAAGTTTCACCTGGTGAAAGGAATGAAACCCTTGGCCGTATACACTAGTTTTTGCGATGGCCCTAATACAAAAAACTGTATGCATCTCAGGGACTGAAGAAGGATTTGTGTTCAATTATGGCAGATAGTGTGGTCCACAAGACCCATTTGCATTAATAAAGAGACTTGTGCTCATCTTTAATGCATTTTGCATATGAAACAGCTTCTGATAGAATGGGTTACACCTGTATTTGCTTGAGATTCAATTTTCTGATAGGTGTTTAGAGGATTAACTAAACTTCTCTAGGTTGGAGCTTGGTTGAGCATATGATAATACTCTCTAAACCCTGGTAATGAAGTTCATTACTTGAGAATGTACAGAGAAATGCTGTAGTGGAGTGTAAGCTCTTAGTCTAGAGCTACCTGTTCCTAGTAAGGTCAGTTGATTTGTAGCATCACACGGGAGTACATCTATGCAACTCAATTTAGTGGTTGTGACTCCATGCATGAGGAGTCTGGGCAGTCTTTGGGTCTGAGCACAGTGCTGTACCACCACTGCATATGTAGAGTGGGCACCCCTGCCACAGTCCCATCTTCTCTTAGAGAACTCAATTCTATCTCTCAATCTGACTTTGCCTCTTGACTTTGGAATAAAGAGACAGAAAGGAAAGAGTTTCACTGAGGAAATGGATCACCATGCCTAGATGATGTTATATTGTCATGGCTAATTTGTTATAGAAATGTCCTCAGAAATTTAAGGAACTCTTACATCCACCTATTTGCCTAGAATGAATTTAACTAAGATAATTAAGAAGCTTTCTCTGAAAGTCACAATCTATCTATTAGTTAGGTAGATAAGTTCTCTGAACTTTTGAGTGTTTTTCCACAAAGCATTATGGGTTATCTTCTATTGATTATTGTACAATGCACAATTTCTGAAAATAGACAATTGATCAGTGAGTACCCACATAATCATAGCATGCTTTATAGCTTCAGGGGCCTTGGAGATCAGTTTTTCCTAACCAGATTACTGGCTAGACATTGAAGCTTGCAGAAAAATGTCTTTTATTACCTTATGCATTATAGAAGCTCAAAATTTGACTTACCATCAAATATAGTTATGGCAGATTCACTGTAACTCCAGAAGCCTTGTTTTAGAGTGAGTTTTCTAGGTGGATAAACGTTTTCCCAGACTATTTGTTGACGATGCTAGAGAAGCAACATGATATAACAAAAAGAAAACTTAAACATTTATAACCACAAAACTTAACTTTTATCAATTTAGAGTTAAAAGACCTCACACATTCATTTACGCAAGAAATAATTATTGAACTTCTTCTGTGCATCAGGCATGGAGTCTGGTGTTGCATACAACAGTGAAGAAAATGAATATCATTCCTGCATCCACAGTTTACAGGTTGGCAGATCTAAGATGTACTTCCGTTCATTACCCTTTTGATGTATCATTCAAGACTGTAATGAGATCAATAGATGTAACGATAATATTTACCTTATCAGAGAGAGGGCTACTGTGAAGACTAAAGAGAATGTGTGTGGAATCACCTTACAAACTATAAACATGTTTTCTGCTTCCTAGCAACAACTATTCAGTGAAAACAGCAAAATTTTGGAACTAGGGTGCTATCCTAAGTGTGCCAGATTTCCCAGTGTTGGTTTCTTTGCAGGATCTTAGAATGCAGTAATGGGAGGGGAAATAGAGGCAGTCTGGAACAGGGAAGAGCTTGAGTTTTGGAGACAGTCACCTGAATTCTAATCCTAGATCCATTACATGAATTTTGTGGTTTTAGGGTTGCTTTTTAATTCCACCTATAAACTAGGGATAATAATGTGTAATTTACTGAAGAATTATAACCACTTTCTTGAAGGAGCTGAAGTTCACAGCATATAAGAAGAAGGCAACTTCATTATTTTTCATCTTCACCCCTTCAAAATGCTGCTATGTCATTTCAAACCTCCCTACCACTCACTAACATCTCAGACACATCTAACAGTTTTTCCTTCCACTCAAAAGTAAAAACCAAATTGTTTGCTTTTCCAAGTATTAAAAAGTCAAATCCACTATAATATCAAACTACACAGCCTTTTCCAAATTAAATCATCCTCTCTTCCCCATCTCAGTCTCTGAAGTTTGTAGTGATGAAAGAGGGTAAATCTGATTTTCTATTTATTGCTGTACCACCTTTCCCACTCCGTAGGTGCCACATGTGGCTAGTCCAGGATCAAATGCCCTGATAGAAAGGAGAGGGAAAGAGGGCAGAAAAAGTTGACTGGAATAGATGTGGTCTGGTATCAGTACCTTCTAATGACAGATGTATGATTGCTGGCTCTTTCCCTAGAGGGATGCTTTTGTGCGTTCCTCAGAGCCAGAGCACCCCTCAGCTCCACCAATCCTGACCCATGAATTCAGTCCATTAGTTCTTTGTGAAGTCACTGCCCCATCTGGCCAGACATTTCTGGCTCATAAAGCAGTTCCCCAGCTTCTGGCCTTGACTCCCAGACTATGATTATTTCACCCCTTCAGGAGGTTGACTTGAGAGAGTTTCTTTTTAAGAAGGTTCTGAGAACCTTCTGCTTTCCATGAGGCCCATATCTGGCTTACAGGAAAACATCAGCACTCCTGGGCCCTTCAGCTCTGGAAGAGTAGGCTGTGTCATTTGGCTTGGGTAAAAGGAAAAGAGTGGTACATTGACAATATTCTCCAAAGAAATCCTCCCCAAATTCTCTCCATCTCCTTTTCCCAACTTCCTCTCCTGTAGGTTTAGAGAGACTAGAGGTGAATGGTCCAATCTGCTAATGCTGGAGGAAACAGTATGGGATATTCCCATCCCCTTAACAAGAAGATGTCCACATACTCTACTTTAAAATTCAGCAAGTTGATGGTTTCTTTTGCTGTCCAGAAGCTTTTTAACATGAGGTACTCCCATTTATTTATTTTTTCTTTTGTTTCCCTTGCCTTAGTAGACACAGTATTAGAAAAGATACTGCTAAGACCAGTCTCAAAGGCTGTACTGCCTATATTTTCCTCTAGGAGTTTTATGGTTTCAGGTCTTACATTCAAGACTAATACATTTTGAGTTAGTTTTTGTGTATGGTATAAGATGATGGTCTACTTTCATTCTTTTGCAACTCACTGTCTAGTTTTCCCAAAACCATTTATTGAAGAGACTTTCCTTTCTCTTTTGTATGTTCTTGGCTTCTTTGTCAAAGACTAGCTGCCCGTAACTGTGTAGTTTTACTTCTGGACTCTCAGTTCTGTTCCATTGATCTCTGTGTTTTTCTGCTAGCATCATGCAGTTTTGATTACTATAGCTTTGTACTATAATTTGAATTCAGGGAGTGTTATACCTCCAACTTTGTTCTTTTTTCTCAGGATTGCTTTGGCTATTCAAGATCTTTTCTTGTTCAATATAAATTTTAGGATTCTTTGTTCTATTTCCATGAAGAATGTCATTGGGATTCTGATTGAGATTGCACTGAAAGAAATCATCAACAAAATAAAAAGACAACCCAACAACTTGGAGGAAATATTTGCAAATCCTATAGCCAATAAGGGTTAATATCCAAAATATATGAACAATTCATACAACTCAACAACAACAAAAAACCAAGCCATGGGGCTGTCCCCACAAAGCTCTTTTTGTTCACCACTTTCCACCTACAAGAAGGCCTGCTACAGAGTAAGTGCTTAGCAATATTTGTTGAATGAATGACTATAAACTGTCCAATAGTTTATGTTATCATATTCATCTTTATCTCAATATAAAGTCTTTACTTTGTCTTTGCATGTCTAAAACACTGGTTGACATTCATAGCAGCACTATTCACCATAGCCAAATGATGGAAGCAACCCAAATGTCTATTAAGGAATGAATGGATTATCAAATATGATATATCCATACAATAGAATATTATTCAGCTTTTAAAAAGAATGAAACTCTGACATACAGTACAACCAGGATGAACCTTAAAGACATTATGCTTAGTGAAATAAGCCAGACACAAAGGACAACAATTGTATGATTCCACTTATAAGAGATACTAAGAGTAGCTAAATTTATAGAAACAGAAAGTAGATTAGTGGTTTCTAGGTGCTGAGGAGGGGATAATGTGGAGTTATTTTTTGATGAGTACAGAGTTTCAGTTTGAGATGATGAAAAAATAATTCTGGAGATGGATGATCGTGATGGTTCAGTGATAGTGTTAAGGTACTTAATGATGTGGGTCGGTGAGCTGAGGAGTCGAAAGGAAGATTTCTTAGACTCTTAAGATCTGGCAGTAGTGCTCTTTTATTTAGAGAATAGTGTAGCATGGGGACAGGACCCATGGGCAGTCAGAGCTTCTGCTGCCCCAAGTTGAGGGTTAGAGCTAAATTTAAGGCATAGGTATATGATTCATCTCTTTACAAGACAAAGGAAAGAACATGAAAAATGTTAAAATGTTATCAGTGCAGGTGGGTTCTGGTCATTGGGTGATCCCATGACTTTTAGACAAGAATCAAATCGGATTAAGTAAAGGTTAGAAAGGTTAGATGCCACCACCCTAAACCAGTTACATGAGATTGCCAGACAGCAACCAACTTAAGTTCTTGCCTTCCCCATTAAGAGTTTCTAGGGACAAGGTCATCTCTCCTCTTCTTCCTGGTACAGAGAGGGAGGCACCTTTTACAGATCGAGATTTACCTTACAAATGTAAATGTGTCCCAACAAGGGCAAGTTCCATTCCCCAGAGCCTCCTTCCCTGTCCCAGTTTATCAAAAGCTATCAGCCCAAAACAATCCCGATGCCAAAGAGTCATATCTTGGGGTGGCCAATTTCAGGTCCCTACAAGCTCATCCCCACCTTCCTTCACAAATGCAAATGTCTCTCAAAAGGGCAAGCAAAATTCCAGTCCTCGGAGCCTGCTTCTCATCTGTAGTTTTAAAAGTAACCAGCCTAAAATCCTCATCACTTAATGCCACTGAATTATACACGTAAAATAGTTATGATGATAAATTTTATGTTTTATTTACTTCAGCATGATTTTTTAAAATGGTGACTGTCAGAATTTGTATAGAATAAGGGAATATGTTCCACCTCAAAGAATTATCCAGGTCTGTGTCTTCTTAAAACAAAAAAGAACTTCAAAATGATTTGGAAATCGCAGGTTAAAGTTGAAGAACCCTTGTGCCCCTAGCTACAGATGGAATGATGAACTATTGAAAGAATAATTTGCCCCAAAGAACATTTAAGCCTAGTGAATTGTTACATTATGTCCTTTATAAAAAAATATTTTCAGCTTTTACCAATATTAAAGTTTCTGTAAAACCATGAAAATACTAGTTTTTCTCACTAAGAAATAAAAATAAAATATTATATACATGTTTAAAAGTATTACACAAGGAAGAAAGATGAACAAAAAGGAAGAAAAGAAATAAATCACCTAATTTAGTAGCATTTATATTTGTGTGGTGAGACCACACCTGACTTTTTAAAAAAATTTCTCTCTGCATTTCTGTAATATTCAAGTTTTGTATAATGAATATTTTTTTAAAACATCTACTGAAAAAGGACCTTGAAATTCTCTTTAGAATGTCCATTTAATTCTCTGCTGTCCTTTTTAAGGATAGCAACTCTTTCCTATTTATTTTTAAATGAGAGTGGGATTTAAGAAGAAAGCTGTTTTAACTTATTTATTATCAGTCAATGACACTGTTTTAAGCATTGTCTTGCCAATGTATAGACTTCAAATATTTAATTTATATTTGCTGTTGTAAAAGATGCCTTTACCACTCCTACCTCATGTCTTATGTTGCCTGGTTTTAAACCTGAGCTCCCATGCCACAGATTTTGCCCTTGATGAAGTGTTTCTAAGGGCTTGTGGGGACCTGGAATTGGCCACCCCAAGATATGTCTCTTTGGCATCAGGATTATTTGAGGCTGATTGCTTTTGATAAACTGGGACAGGGAAGGAGGCTCTGAGGAATGGAACTTGCCCTTCCTTAGGACACATTTACATTTGTAAGGTAAATCTCTATCTGTAAAAGGTGCCTCCCTCTCTGTACCAGGAAGAAGAAAGGAGATGACCTTCTCTCTAAAAACTCTTAATCAATACCAAAGGCAAGGACTTAAATCTGCATTTTATTGTGCTAGTCTGGTAACCTCCTGTAACTGACTTCCCTCCCCCTCCCAACTTTGGCATTTCTTTAAGGATTAAGCATCTTTCTTTAGGCTAGGAACTGATTGCTGAGCTCACCTGTGACCGCCCAGCTCCAGACAATCGACTTGCCTCTGGCTATGCCCACCGAGATAGCAGACCACTACCTGCTGTGTCCATCAAGCAATGGGCCGACAGGGCAATCTTGTGACTATTGTGGGAGGGACATTTCAATCACATGTGAAACACCCTGTTTGGGGGTATATAACCACTATGTGCACCCCACTTCTTTGGTGCCCTTTCTTCCTTTGGGAAGAAAGGCCCCGGGCCATGGTTCCTCATAAAGCTTTGTTTAATTTTCTCTTGCTATTCTGTCTCATGTGAATTTAATTCGTTCTCCGGCCAGATGAACCCACATTTGGGGAGAGGAAATGTCCTCCTCCCCTACAGGCTCTTAAGAGGTTCTGGGCCTGTGGATCTTCTGCTGGGCAAGATTGTGCAGTGCGGGGAGGGGGAAAGAGCAGAAGGGGAATCAAGAGGGGGCTGGAGAAGTTAAATGCTTATAATTTTTATAAAATTTTGTTTTGTAAAATTGAGATCCAAATAACACTCTAGAAAATGTGTAAGTAGCTATGTTGGAAGTCTTGGTGCATAAGTACCATTGACAACATTCATAAAGGACTATTAATCTTGTCTGTACAAGATTAAGGAAGTACTGGGATGGGAAGATCACTAGATATGGAGTCAAAGAACAGAGTTTTAAACTTAACTTTGTCACTAACTTTCTGTGCACTCTCTAGAAACAAACTTGCTTCTAGGAAGACCTTATTTTCTTCATTTATAAAATAGAATTGCAACCAGTTGTGAGCAATTAAATAGGGTTACTTATTAAAGTTAAAATAGTATACAAATTTGTTGGTATTTATTACTATTAATCAAAATAACCAGAAAGAAATGGTCTTTATCCTTAGAAAATCCCCTATCAAATAAAGTATAGCTAATGTATAAATGACTAAAATGTATAACAGAACATAATAGCCATAAGAAGAAAATGCATGGTTTGATGGAGACTCAAAGTAAATAAGGAATAAAGGAAGGAAGGGAGAAAGAACTTCATATTGGATTAGGGCAACGATTGGTTTCCTAGAGGAGGTGATCCTTGAGATTGGCAGTGAAAGTGGGATTTGGACATCTAGCAATGGTGAGAAGGAAACCAGGTGGAGAGAATGGCAGAGGAAGGGCATGATGATATGACAAAGAAAGGGTCTGATTGAGCTGGGATTATAAGAAATGTGAAGTAAAGTGGTGGGAGATATTGATAGAAAAATAGAGCCAGATTATGGCCTAATTAGTTTGGGGAGTTGGGGCATTATTCTTTCTATAGGAAAAGGCCAACGTTTTTAACATGTAGGGCTACCCAATTGAAGAGGTGGCTTTGTGTAGGATGATCAGGATTGAAGAGTGAGCAGAGGTGAGGGGACCTGGTAGGAGCTAGGGCAATAACCTGGGTGAGAATAAAAGTGATGACTAAACAATAATGAGAATTAATATGCATTGAGTTCTTACTATGTTTCAGGCACATTATGGGCATTATCTCATTTAAATTTCCACTACAGGTACTATTATTTAACCTGCTGTTACATTTGAAGGAACTGAAACTCAAGAGTTTTAATAACTTGTTAAAGACCAACAAAATGGTGTTAAACCTACAAGTGTCCTTGTACAAGACACAGGTCCTTCAACAGAGCAAAGATTTGACTTATAGAATTTCTTGAAGCTTCTGATTTTTATAAATTAATCTCCTGGGTTTGCCAGTTTTTGCTGAGTTGGAATACATTTTTGTTTTGCTTTGTTTTGTAGGGCAAGGGATCAAACCCCAAGAAGACAGGACCCAACGGACTGATAATGTTGGGAAGTGGCCCTTCCATTTTACATCTATTTACAAAGGCATTTCCATCCACAAAGTCAGTCCTTCTTTGCTTCCTGACCTGGATCAGGCGCAGGAGCTAACTTTCACAGCTGAATAGATATTGTCATCCAGGTAGTTTTGTTATTTAAAATTGCCTTGATTAATTAGTTCCTCTGGAATTTGTTTAGAGGTGAGGAAAATAATTTCTTTCAACTTTAGTAATTGCCCATCTCCTGGCACCCAATCAATCTTAATGATGCCCTAAGGCATTTTTTAGAGAGGATCAGTAGCCAGGTTGGGCCTTGGGGCCTCAGTTTCACACTGGTAAGAATAGTTTAAGTTGGCATTTTGCTGTAATGGTTTCTCTGAAGAATTAACTGCTGATTTTTCAGGCTTCAAACTCCTATTCCTATGTAGTTTTTTGAGTCACAGAAATGTTAGAAGTGAAAATTACTTTAGAAATTATCTGGGCTGAGCCCTTTCTTTGTGAAGTGAGAGAACTAATAAGTGGAGTGAGAAATTAATCTGCTCGAGTTCATGGAGTTAGAAGCACAATAAAGTTAAGAACTTAGTCCTCCTGATATTTAGGGCAATTACTCTTTGTAGGGCTCCGTTATAACAGCTCACAAAAAAGGAAAGAAAGAAGGAGGGAAGGAAGGAAAGAAATGAAGACCAAAAGAAAACTCAAATAGCCATAACACTAAAAGAGAATATTAAACATTTTACGATTAACTCATGACTATCCCCAAAGGACCTTCCATTAAAAAAATAAAGACAATTATATTCTTGTGTGATTTTAGAAGTTTCTCATAGAGAAGTACAGGAGATCTTTTTGAAAAGAGACTCAGTGCTTCCTGTTACTTTCTGATGAAGACAGAAAGGGGAGGGAAATAGTTTTGAGAATTCAAAGAAATAATGATATTTGTTCTCCTTTTGTTCTTTTTTCTTGCCAATCTTTTAAAAATTTCTCTGGATCATTCCTCTCAAAGATACTAGATTGATGTAATTTTCCGAGTGGATATACCTACACTACACACACACACAGACACAGACACACACACACTGGAACGAATACATGGCAGAGTAAACCTTATCCTAGAGAGGTCCTGAAATGTTGAAATGACATTTAAATAGTTAGATATCGCAATGCTAAGGTGTAATGTAAAAATAAGAGGGTTGAAACAAAAAAGGCATGTGGAATTATGCAAGAGTAATAGGGGACCCTGGTCTTACAGCATAAGCAATAATCAAGTCAAGATGAATTAAAAACTTGAAAATAAGACCTGAAACCATAAAAACTCCTAGAAGAAATCATAGGGGAAAAGATCCTTGACATTGGTCTTGGTCATGATTTTCTGGGATATGGCACCAAAAGCACAGAAAACAAAAGCAAAAATAAACAAGTAGATCTACATCAAATTAAAAACTTCTGCACAGTAAAGGAAACAGTCAACATAAGGAAATGCCAACCTATATATTGGGAGAAAGTATTTGCAAACCATAGATCTGATAAAGAGTTAAACGTCAAAATGTATAAGGAACTCAAACAACTCAATGGCAAAAATAAACAACCCGACTAAAAAATGGGCAAAGAATTTGAATAGACATTTTTCCAAAGAAGACACAAATGACAAAGGTGTATAAAAAGATGCTCTACATAACTAATCATAAGAGAAATGCAAATCAAAACCGAAGTGAGATATTAGCTCATACCTGTTAGGATGACTATTATCAAAAAGACAAAAGAAAACAAACATTGTTGAGGATGTGAAAAAAAGTGGACCCTTGTGCACTTTTGGTGGAAATGAAAATTGTTGCAGGCATTATGGAAAACAGTATGGAGTTTCCTCTAAAAATAGAAATACCATATGACCCAGCAATCCAATTTCTGCATATATATCCAAAGAAAATGAAATCAGTACCTTGAAGAGATATATCTGTGCTCCCATGTTCATTGCAGCATTATCCACTTTAGCCAAGATATGGAAATAATCTAAATGTCCATCAATGGATGCATGGATAAAGGAATTGTGATATATATACATATAGTTTTAAATATATAATTATCTATATATATTTTTAAAAATGAAGGAGATCTTGTATTTTGTGGCAATATGGATAAATCTGGAAGATATTATGCTAAGTGAAACAAGCCAGACTTAGAAAGAAAAATAATCGTGATTTCACTTATACATGGAATCTAAAAAAGTCAAATTTATAGAAGTAGAGAGTAGAACAGTGGTTACCAAGGGTGAAGAGGTGGGGGAAATGGGGTGCTGTTGGTCAAAGGATATAAAGTTTCATTTATATAGGATGAATAAGTTCTAGAAATCTAATATACAGCATGATTATTGTAATTAATAGCACTGTTTTGTACTGAAATTTGCTAAGAAAGTAGATGTCAAGTGCTCCACCACACGCACAAAAATGATGATGTGAGGAGATGCACAGCTTGACTGTAGTAATCATTTCACTGTGCGTATGTAAACCAAAACATCATATTGTGCACCTTACATATATACGATTTTGTTAAATAAAATAAAATTTAAAAATGATGTGGAATTTTATTTTCTCCCTTTATTATAATGAAAAATGCAAGTAACTTCCTGTCTACATTTGGTAATAGGTATACTATTTATTGTTTGGTTTGTGCCTTCATATTGAAAAATAATGTATGTTCATGGTAACATTCCAATAAGGTATTCAAGTGAAGACACAATAAGAGATCTGGATCATCACAGTCCAGACCTCCAGCTTCATTCTCTAACATGGTTCAGTGTGAATACTTCTTCTGTTTCCTTCTGGAGGATTCTTGTCCATTTACAAGAATATACATGAATATGTCTTTGCACACCCAGGTAAATGGGAAGATATTTTATACACTGTTCTATGTATTGCTTTTTTTAAATTAAAAAATAACTAAGAGATGATTATGTTTCAGCACATTAATTAATTAATTAGCTAACAACAAATATTTATCAAGTGCTACTGTGCTAGGTGCTGTGCAGGGGCCTGTGCTAGAGATGGGATATAAAACATCAGTGAGCAAAAACAGATACAGTCCTAGCCTTCTTGGGGTTTATGGTTTAGGGTAGAGAGACAAGGCATGCATAACCACAGATGCATGTAAATTTTTCCGCATAGTAAATGGTATAAAGTAGGGATTCTGGGTCATGGATATTTTGAAGGGTATGGATTCTACAAAAAGCATTTAGAGCAGTAGACCCTGGCTAACGGAAGGTGCTTCCTGTTGAGCACATGTATGGATACACTAAACGTGGTATTACTTGTACACACCACAAGATGGCAAAAATTCTCCAAGAAAGGTGTCTTTTCCTTGCTAAGCTAAAGTTGAAGTTTATCTTTTGACTGTCTGTGTATGGATAAATAATTACATAAAACAAACGTTTTAAACATATTCATAAACAATATCATTAATTATATCTGATATATTTATTAAAGATAAGTAAACCTTTTTTAATTATTTCTATTGCATAAGTACATTAATGCATGCCTTTACTAAAAAGAGTCAAAAGCTCTGAAGTATACAAAGGAAAAATGAAAACTCCCTTCAATCTTAGCCTTCATGCTCAGCCCCTTTCAAATTCAACACTCATCTGATGATATAACAACCACCTTCTCCCAACTTTTTTAATAAACTACATATTTTTAGAGCAATTTTAGTTTTACAGTAAAATTTATTGGAACATACAGACAATAATTCCTTTTGACAGATATATTTCCCCGTTTCCATTTCCCTGCAAAACATATTGTATTGTGATATCTTCTTGCAATTTCACTTTCCGCAATTAAATTAGCTTCCTTGAAGGTAGGGATTAAATTTTTGTTTGTTTTCGATTTTTACCAATTGCAATGCCTGTTTAGTTGTACGATTTTTAAAATATAATTGCTTGATTTTTAAATGAGTGACTAAAATAATTTTATTTAGGATGGGCTAGACAACATTAGATTTATGTTCTGGAGTGCATCATCTTTCTGCTAATTGGTGACTTGGAGAGGCAGTTTTCTTCCTTCTTTTGCCGTTGTCATCGCCAAAGATGGCCACCATCTTTTGGTATAAGGGGAAGAGAGAGTATACACGATAGGGATGTTTGTGTATGGGGTTTTATTGTGTATTTATATCTCCAGAAAAAGAAATGATGTACTTCACTCTTGTTGTATCACACTGGAGAGAACATAGTCACATGATCCTGGCTTAGCTACAAAGTGAACTGGAAAACACAATCTTCCTGTGTGTCCAGAAGAGTAGCAGGACTTGGTGAACATCTAGCCTGTCTATACTCAGTAGAAGTTAAGCTCCTTGAGAACAGGGACACTTTTTTCCTTTTAAGATAAAATTAAACAGAAGAACAAACCATTACCCTACAAATATTTGCTTCCATTGATGCTGTTAGTCACATGATTCTAGTCACTCTGCTTTGATTTGAAATTCTTTCATATGAAAAACAATAATTCTTCCTTTAGAATGTCTTCTTCCTCTCTTTTTTTTTTTTATCACAACATCCATATGAAACCTTAGTATACCCTTTCTTACTTCCTCTTCTTGGCAGTTTTCATAAGATTTACCTAAGTTTCTTCTTCTTCTGGATATGATCAATATGATAAAATGAGAATTGATTTTCAGATTTGGCTGACAACTCTTTTCAGCAGTCAAATCTAGAAAGTCGGATTTCTTTTTTTTTTTATTGGTACCTGAGCTAACATGTGTTGTCAGTCTTTTCTTCTTCCCCTCCCAAAGCCCCCTAACACATAGTTGTATATTCTTGTGGTAGGTTTTTCTGGTTGTGATATGTGGTAAACTACCTCAGCATGGCTTGAGGAGCAGTGCCATGTTGGCACCCAGGAATCTGCGAAACCCTGGGCCGCTGAAGTGGAGTGCACAAACTTAACCACCTGGCCAAGGGGTCCGCCCCTAGCAGGTCAGATTTCTAAGGTCCTCTAAAGGAAATTTCATCGAGTTTACCCTTTCTTGCCCAAATTCCTTTGGTAAAATCCATTTCAGGAAGTGCTAACATCACTTTAGAAGGCTTTAATTTTGAAGGATATAAATCTGAAATCTGTAGACCAATGGCTCTGAACCATGGACCCTCCTGTGAATCTAATAGACCCTCTTAAACACATAAGCACTCAAGCAAGATTTCTCCTGAACATTTTCATGGGGGATCTTGTACACTTTGAAGCCTGTCTGTGTTCTTCTTAGTGAATAATGGACCCAGATTTAGAACTCCTGTTCCAATAGAGATAGAGAAAACCATTTGGGTGAAAAAAGGAGGATAGAGGACAAAGTTCTATAGCACTTATGATATACAAAATGTATTGCTAGGTATTCTGATGATACTGGCTCTGCCATGAATTCCCTTCATGGTCTTGGGCAAGTCTTGCAACTTCTGACGATCACATTAAGCAATTGCTTTGCTCTGTAGTCATGACAACTTGAACTATAAGCAACACAAGCAGTCTTTCTATGTTGTTCACTGTTGGATCTCTAGTGACTATCACATAAATTGTCCATAATCACTGTTCAATCAGTATTTGGCCTGTGGCCTAAATGGGGTCTGAAATATTTCTGTTTGATTCTTTATCTGATTTTATTTAAAATCAGTATCATGAAAATAAAAAAAGGAAAGTTGCCCCAAAATAATTTCATTTATTCATTCACTCATCTACGAACACTGAGAAAGTCCTCCTTCCACTACTATTAGAATGAAGCTGAGGGAGGAGCTCCTGCTAAAGGATGTCATCAGGGCACAGATATCTAGAAATGTGGCCTTTATCACATATACCTGGTTCATGGTATACTATGGGCTATATAGACAAGAGAAATACAGACTTCCTAAAAGGGTAGAAGGAGTTTTATCATTTGTCACACTCTCTTCAGCTTCCTGCCCTGAGAAATGAAGCTATTTCATAAGGGCGCAGTGCAGAAGAGGAGGTAACCATTCATGAATACAGAAGGTCTTTATTATCAGATGAAAACAGATACCAGGAAAATGTCCACTGATGTGAATACACTAACATAGGAAACAAAACCAACATTTTCTAGTATATTATAATAAAGTGTTTGACTGGAATGGATCTTGTAAAATAAAACAAAGATCGTGAATTGCTATACAGAATTTCAACTATGTACCAGTTCATACATATAGCTAATAAGAAATTAAGTATTGAAAGGGGCATAATATTTTCAAAACTTCATTATGGTTATTCATCGTTCATTCATAAAGCATGCTATTTTCACAAAATCCATTGGAGAACTTCATCAATTTTCTCAAAGGCTTTTCTTAACTTGTATACCTCAATTCCCTTTGAATCTATATTAAAATGTAATCCATATTGGTTTTCCCTCAATTGCTAAATGGACACATGTCAGATCTTCAGAGTGCAACAGATGTATCTGCAATTTGAACGTTTATCTGACTTTATTCCACTGTTGTCAATTTTCATTATGTCTGAATTGCATTATCAGAGGATAACATAAACAAATAAACAAAAATAAACAAAATTTTGACCTTCAAATAAGTTGGCTTCTTGGTTGATCATGTTGTGTATTGTGCAGCCATGAGGTATGTCTGAGTGTTCAGAATTTTCTAAGTTGTCATTTCCTTGAACACTTTTTGTGTTTTTATCTGTTTCTTAACATAAATACATAATAATTAGGATTTGGATCATAAATACACATTATGAAACCTCTATTTTTATTCCATTTCTTTACTCCTCCAGGCTTGGTATCTCTTGCATTTGGGAATATCGCAACAGTCCCCTTTTTTTGGTGGATGGCTGATGCTATTGCCAACTTTTCTCCCCACTCTCAGGTTTCATACTCCCTTCATAGTACCAAAGGGTGGAAATTTATGAATAATTAGATAGTGATTCTACGTTACCAAAAAAGCTGTAATTTCTGAAAATTTAGTGCCTATCTCCCCAAAAAAATGATATATAAAGCGCATCAGTGTTCAAAATAGAGAAATTAAACAACAGCATTCATATTAATTCTAAATGTATATATTGATTATTACGTGTTCTACACAAGGTTCTAAACTTTAGATTTCCTAACTTATTTACCAAATTATTGAGAAAAATGCTTAAACATAGTTGCCACACATTTTCTGTTTTTTGAAGCAATTTCATTTCTTAAACAAATATTATCTCTTACACCTTTTTCATTTTTCTCAGTTGTATTATGCTTAGGAAATTTCCCCACTGCTCCTGACAGGTTATGTCTTTGAATTATTTGAAGATTGAATGAGATAATAGCCATAACATGCTCAACACTGCACTTGGCATTTGGCAAGCACTTAGACTTAATGACCATCCCTTTATTAGGATTTGAAAGTTGGGGACAAGTGTGGAGTACACCCTGAGTTCTTGGATTAACTGTGCTTTGTATAGGGTGTAGTGGCTTGGATATCACCCGGTACAAAGTGGGGGGAGTGATTAATTCTATTTATGCAGATGTGTAGGGAATGTCAAATGTTTTAGGTTAACTCTTGACTTGAATTTTTGGCATGAATAGGAGCAAGCCAGGTGAAGTAGTCTTCAAAAGCATTGCAAGCACAAGGAACAGTATGCAGACATCTAAAGAGAGGTGGCCATGGTGGAGGTTTTTCTAGATGACAGCACAAGAGTTCTGAAGGTCTGCTCCATCAACAGAATGATGGTGGCAAGTATCAGAAGATGTGGCTGGAGAGGAAGGCTATAATTTATGAGCCTTTTGTGTTTTGCAAAGAAACTTGACTCGTTATCTTGTGAAGTTGCCATATTGGCCTTGGGTTGTTGAGAGAAGCAAGTGATTTATGACAGGGTCACAAATGTCTGATTTAGTTTATACTTGTAGAAGTGCAAACAACACAGATTAACCTGTCCAGTCACTTTTTTTTTTTGAATCTCCCCTACCATGCAAGAGAATCTAATAAATTGTAGAACACAGTCAGTGAGTATGAATCTGTTTCCTCTTCTCATCCTTCCAAAAACTGGCCTCTGGACCTTGGTGCCTGACACAGTTGACTGAGTGCCTCTGCCCTCTTTCAATTCCTGTGTGGTCCCTAGCAATCCTAGGTTCTCTATGATGTTCTCTGCCTCTTGCCTTACATTAATTTCCTTCCGTTCTGTGCTTCAAGACTGAGCATACATGGATGAGCCTTGGGAGGGTTGGATGCAGGAAGGGATGTCCAATCACACCTGGTGTGGTGGTACACTCTAAGTCACAGTATAGGGGTAACCTGTAGGTTTTACATAGAATCAAACATACAGCACTTTGTCTGACACAGTGCTGTTTCTTCCTTTTATTTCCAGGACTCAGATATGAATCCTTGACTATTCCTTCAAAAGACAATCTTTTTTTGTTGACAAACAAAAAATTGTATATATTTAAGATGTACGTGATGTTTGATATATGTACACATCGTGAAATGATTATCACAACAAGGCCGATTAACACATCCATCACCTCACATAGTTACCATTTTTTTGTGAGTGGTAAGAACACTTAAGATTTACTCTCTTAACAAGTTTCAAGTTTACAACACAGTATTATTAGATATAGTCAAATGCTTTACATTATATCCCGAGAACTTATTCATCTTAGAACTGAATGTTTGTACACTTAGACCAACATCTTCCTACTTCCCCTGCTACCTAGCCACTGGCAAACATCATTCTACTCTCTGCCTCTAGGAGTTTGACTTTTTTGATTCCATATATACATGAGATCTTACATTATTTGTCTCTGTGAGTCTGGATCATTTTACTTAACAACATATCCCCTAGGTTTATCCATGTTGTCACAATTAGCAGGATTTCCTTCTTTTTTTTTTAATTTTATTTTTTATTAAGGTTATAAAAGTTAACATCCTTGTGAAATTACAGTTGTAAATTATTATTAGTCATGTTGTAGTTATGCCACTTCACCCCTAGTGCCCTCCCCCCACCCCCCTTTCCCCTGGCAACCACCGATCAGTTCTCTTTGACCATACATTAACTACCACCTATAAGTGGAGTCATACCGAGTTTGTCTTTCTCTGTCTGGCTTATTTCGCTCAACATAATACTCTCAAGGTCTATCCATGTTGTTGTGAATGGGACAACTTTGTCCTTTTTTATGGCTGAGTAGTATTCCATTGTATATATATACCACAACTTCTTTATCCAATTATCAGTTGCTGGGCACTTAGGTTGGTTCCATGACTTGGCTATTGTGAATAATGCTGCAATGAAGATAGGGGTGCATAGAGCTTCTGAAATTGCTGATTTCAGGATTTTAGGATATATACCCAGTAGCGGGATGGCTGGGTCATAAGGTATTTCTATTCTTAACTTTTTGAGGAATCTCCATACTGTTTTCCATAGTGGCTGCACCAGTTTGCATTCCCACTAACAGTGTATCAAGGTTCCCTTTTCTCCACAGCCTCTCCAACATTTGTCACTCTTGGTTTTGGATATTTTTGCCATTCTAACAGGTGTAACTGATATCTTAGTGTAGTTTTGATTTGCATTTCCCTGATGATTAGTGATGATGAGCACCTTTTCATGTGTCTATTGGCCATCCATATATCTTCTTTGGAGAAATGTCTGTTCATGTCTCCTGCCCATTTTGTAATTGGGTTATTTGATTTTTTATTCTTGAGTTGTGTGAGTTCTTTGTATATTATGGAGATTAACCCTTTGTCGGATAAATAACTTGTGAATATTTTTTCCCAATTAGTGGGATGTTTATTTGTTTAAATCCTGTTTTCCCTTGCCTTGAAGAAGCTCTTTAGCCCGATGAAGTCCCATTTGTTTATTCTTTCTATTGTTTCCTTCGTGTGAGGGGTTATGGTGTCTGAAAAAATTCTTTTGAAGCTGATGTCAAAGAGTGTGCTGCCAATATTTTCTTCTAGCAGACTTATTGTTTCAGGCCTAATCTTTAGGTCTTTGATCCATTTTGAGTTTATTTTAGTAAATGGTGAAAAAGAATGGTTGATTTTCATTCTTTTCCATGTGGCTGTCCAGTTTTCCCAGCACCATTTGTTGAAGAGACTTTCTTTCCTCCATTGTAGGCCCTCAGCTCCTTTGTCAAAGATTAGCTGTCCATAGATGTGTGGTTTTATTTCTGGGCTTTCAATTCTGTTCCATTGATCTGTGCATCTGTTTTTGTACCAGTACCATGTTGTTTTGATTACTGTGGCTTTGTAGTATCTTTTGAAGTCAGGGATTGTGATGCCTCCAGCTTTGTTCTTCTTTCTCATGATTGCTTTAGCAATTCGGGGTCTTTTGTTGCCCCACATGAATTTTTGGATTCTTTGTTCGATTTCTGTAAAGAATGACATTGGAATTCTGATTGGGATAGCGTTGAATCTGTAGATTGCTTTAGGTAGTATGGACATTTTTACTATGTTTATTCTTCCAATCCATGTGCATGGAATGTCTTTCCATCTCTTTATGTCATTGTCGATTTCTTTCAAGAAGGTCTTGTAGTTTTCGTTGTATAGATCTTTCACTTCCTTGGTTAAATTTATCCCAAGGTATTTTATTCTTTTTGTTGCAATCGTGAATGGGATTGAGTTCTTGACATCTTTTTCTGTTAGTTCGTTGTTAGCATATAGAAATGCTACTGATTTATGTATGTTGATTTTATACCCTGCAACTTTGCTGTAGTTGTTGATTGTTTCTAGTAGTTTTCCTATGTATTCTTTGGGGTTTTCTATATATAAGATCACGTCGTCTGCAAACAGCGAGAGTTTTACTTCTTCATTGCCTATTTGGGTTCCTTTTATTTCTTTTTCCTGCTGAATAGCTCTGGCCAACACCTCCAGCACTATGTTGAATAAGAGTGGTGAAAGTGGGCACCCTTGTCTTGTTCCTGTCCTCAGAGGGATGGCTTTCAGTTTTTGTCCATTGAGTATGATGTTGGCTGTGGGTTTGTCATATATGGCCTTTATTATGTTGAGGTACTTTCCTTCTATACCTATTATATTGAGGGTTTTTATCATAAATGATGTTGGATCTTGTCGAATGCTTTCTCTGCCTCTATTGAGATGATCATGTGGTTTTTGTTTCTCATACTGTTAATGTAGTGAATCATGTTGATTGACTTGCAGATGTCGAACCATCCCTGTGTCCCTGGTATAAATCCCACTTGATCATGGTATATAATCTTTTTGATATATTGCTGTATTCGCTTTGCCAAAATTTTGTTGAGGATTTTTGCATCTATATTCATCAGTGATATTGGCCTGTAGCTTTCCTTCTTTGTGTTGTCCTTGTCAGGTTTGGGGATCAGGGTGATGTAGGCTTGATAGAATGTATTAGGGAGTGCTCCATCTTCCTCTATTTTCTGGAATAGTTTGAGAAGGATAGGTATTAAATCTTCTTTTAATGTTTGGTAGAATTCTCCAGAGAAGCCGTCTGGTCCTGGACTTTTATTTTTGGGGAGGTTTTTGATTACTGTTTCTATTTCTTTACTTGTGATCAGTCTATTCAGATTCTCTATTTCTTCCTGATTCAGTTTGTGTAGGTTGTATGAGTCTAGGAATTTATCCATTTCTTCTAGGTTGTTCAATTTGTTGGCATATAGTTTTTCATAGTATTCTCTTATGATCCTTTGTATTTCTTCGGTATCTGTTGTGAAATCTCCTCTCTCATTTCTAATTTTATTTATTTGAGATTTCTCTCTTTTTTTATTTAATGAGTCTGGCTAAGGGTTTGTCAATTTTGTTAATTTTTTCAAAGAACCAAATTTTTGTTTCATTGATCCTTTCTACTGTCTTTTTTGTTTCAATATCATTTATGTCTGCTCTAATTCTTATTATTTCCCTCCTTCTACTGACTTTGGGCTTTGTTTGTTCTTCTTTTTCTAATTCTGTTAGGTGTCGTTTGAGGTTGTTTACGTAAGATTTTTCTTGCTTATTGAGGTGAGCCTGTATTGCAATGAATTTTGCTCTTAGCACTGCCTTTGCTGTGTCCCAAATAATTTGGTACGGTTCGTTTTCAATTTCATTTGTCTCCTGATAATATTTGATTTCTTCTTTAATTTCTTCAATAATCCATTGTTTGTTCAGTAGCATGTTGTTTAGTCTCCACATTTTTGGCCCTTTCCCAGCTTTATTCTTGTAGTTCATTTCTAGTTTCATAGCATTGTGATCAGAAAAGATGCTTGATATTATTTCAACCCTCTTGAACTTATTGATGCTTGCTTTGTTCCCCAAGATATGGTCTATCCTTGAGAATGTTCCGTGCGCGCTTGAGAAGAATATGTTACCTGCTGTTTTTGGATGAAGTGTCCTATATATATCTATTAGGTCCATCTGATCTAATTTTTCATTTAATTCCATAATTTCCTTGTTGATTTTCTGTCTGGATGATCTGTCCATTGGTGTTAATGGGGTGTTGAGGTCCCCTAGTATTATTGTTTTACTGTTGATGTCTCCTTTTAGTTTTGTTAAGAGTTTCTTCATGAATTTTGGTGCTCCTGTGTTAGGTGCATATATATTTATGACTGTTATGTCATCTTGGTGGAGCGTCCCTTTTATCATTATATACTGCCCCTCTTTGTCTTTCATTACCTGTTTTGCTTTGAAGTCTACTTTGTCTGATATAAGTATGGCAACACCTTCTTTCTTTTGTTCATTATTGGCTTGGAGCATTGTCTTCCACCCCTTCACTCTGAGTCTGTGTTTGCCTTTGGGGCTGAGGTGTGTTTCCTGGAGGCAGCATATTGTTGGATCCTGTTCTTTGATCCATCCTGCCACTCTGTGCCTTTTGATTGGAGAGTTCAATCCATTCACGTTTAGTGTGATTATTGAAACGTGGGGGCCTACTGTCACAATTTTATCACTTGCTTTCTGGTTCTTTTGCATTTTGTCCTGATGGAGAGCTGTTACTTTGTATTAGTCCTTCTGCTTATCTCCTTTGCTCTGGATTTTGTAACCCCTTTCCTTTTTTTGATTTTTCAGGAATGAGTTTCTTCCTGAGCAATTCTTGAAGAGGAGGTTTTGTGGTGATGAACTCCCTTAACTTTTGTTTATCTGGGAAAGTTTTTATTTCTCCATCGTATTTGAAGGATATTTTTGCTGGGTAGAGTATTCTTGGCTGCAAGTTTTTATCCTTCAGGTTTTGAATATTTCATTCCAATCTCTTCTAGCCTATAAGGTCTCTCCTGAGAAATCTGCTGATAGCCTTATGGGGTTTCCTTTGTGAGTTATTTTCTTCTGCCTGGCTGCCCTTAGTATTTTCTCTTTGTCATTGACTTTTGTTAGTTTCACTACTATACGTCTTGGGGTTGGTCTTCTTGTGTTAATAAAGCTTGGAGATCTATTGGCTTCTGTGACATGAAGTTCCATCTCTCTTCCCAAGTTTGAAAGTTCTCAGCTATTATTTCTTTGAACAGACCTTCTGCCCCCTTCTCCTTCTCTTTCTCCCTCTGGTATACCTATAATCTTTATGTTGCATCTCCTAATTGAGTCAGATAATTCTCAGAGATTTTCTTCATTTCTTTTAGTCTTAATTCTCTCTCCTCCTCTGCCTGCAGCATTTCTATATTCCTATCCTCCAAATTGCTAATTCTGTTCTCCATATTATCTACCCTACTGTTCAGAGAGTCCAGATTTTTCTTAATCTCCTCCATTGTGTTCTTCATCTCCAGTATTTCTAATTGGTTCTTCTTTATGGTGTCAAGCTCTTTTGTGACATAGCTCCTGAACTCGTTGAGTTGTCTATCTGAATTCTCTTTTAGGTTGTTGAGTGTTTTCATAATGGCAGTTTTGAAATCATCGTCATTTAGGTTGTAGATTTCATTGTCTTTGGGATTGTTTTCTGGATGCTTATCATTTTCCTTCTGTTCTGGATATTTAATATATTTTTTCATACTGCTTGATGGTGTGGGTTTGTGCCTCCGCATAGAGATAGAGTTTAGTTGCTGCCTCCACTTGTTGCAACTGGTGTGTGTGTGGGGGCAGCTGTTTAGACTGCCCCAACCAGGAACCCTGTCAGCTGTTACTGACTGGGTCTGGACCCCTCCTCGTAGTCACAGTGGTCCTGTGGGGTCCCTTGTCGGTTGTCGGGGCTATTGCAAGGGGGCCTCAGGCTGCTGGTGCCTACTGCTGCAGCCCACCTAGACGTGCTCCCTCCTTGTGGTCTGCAGCAGTGTTGTGGGCTTTCTGATCAGCCAGGAGCAGGATCACCTATAATCTCTGATTTGTCCCTAACAGAGCCCACCAGATCACACTTGTCCACTATAAGTCCCAGCAGAGCTATGGGTATCTTCTGCAGTCTGGCATTAGCTCACTTAGCTGTGCTGCTTTCGCCCCAGGGCCTTCCCGCCTTGTGATTGCCAGTCAGGACCTCTCCACTAGTGCTGTGCAGAGGCTTTCACTGAGGCTGCTGTAAGAACCTGGAGTTCCCCAGTGGGCTACGTAGTCATTTCACTGGAGCTCTACTCTGCTCCATTTTACTCTCATGGGATCTCTGGGAGCCCCTTGCCTCGTCTGGGACACAGCCAGAGTCCATAGGCCTGGCGGTGGCTTGTAAGCTGCTGCCTTGTGGGGAATTCTGCTCTAGGGAGCTTCCTGGTGTTCCGAATGCTGTACGGGGTCTCCCTGCCAATGGCGAGCAGAGGCCCTCCCTGCTGGGAGGGTGCGGGAACCTGGAGCAAACCCCCGGGCTGCAGAGCCAGGTGTTGGAGCTCCACCCAGTCTCCAGGCGCTTCCACAGGAAGTCTGGGCACCCCCTGTACTGACCCGTGTGCAGGAGACCATGAGCCCAGCAGCAGCTTGTGGCCTGGAGCCACCCTGGGGGATCCGTCCACTGGGAGCTTTCCTTTTTCCTGGATTCTGGGCGTGGCCTCTCTGTTAGTGGCGAGCAGAGGCTTTCCCTGCTGGGGAGATGCGGGACCCCGGAGCCTTCCCCCGCACCACAGAGCCAGGTGCTGGAGCTCCAAGCGTGTCCCCAAGCACGCCTATGGGAAGTCCGGGTGCCCCTTGTACCGAGCCAAGTGCTGGAGACCATAAACCCAGCGGCAGCTTGCAGTCTGGAGCCGCCTGGGGTGATCCGTCCACCAGGAGCTTTCCTTTTTTCCTGGATTCTGGGCGTGGCCTCACTGTTAATGGTGAGCAGAGGCTTTCCCTGCCCGGGCGATGGAGGTACCCAGTGCCTTCCCCCACAATGCAGAGCCAGGCACTAGAGCTCCAACCGTGTCCCCAAGCATGTCTACGGGAAGTCCGGGACTCCCCGCACTGAGCCCTGTGCCGGTGACCATGAGCACAGTGGCAGCTTGCAGTCTGGAGCTGCCCCGCGGGATCCACCCACCAGGAGCCTCCCTTTTTCCTGGCTTCTGGGCATGGCCTCCCCGCTAATGGCGAGCAGAGGCTTTCCCTGCTGGGGAGGTGCGGGACACTGAAGCCTTCCCCCCAACCTCAGAGCCAGGTGCTGGAGCTCCAAACGTGTCCCCAAGCACGTCTACGGGAAGTCAGGGTGCCCCCTGTACCAAGCGGTGCACCAGAGACCGTGAGCTCAGTGGCAGCTTGCGGTCTGGTGCTGTGCCAGGCCTGCCAGGAGCTTCTCTTTGTTCTGGCTTCTCGGTGGGGCCTCCCTGCTAATGGCGAGCAGAGGCTTTCCCTGCCGGGGAGATGTGGAACCCCAGAGCCTTCCCCCACGCCACAGAGCCAGGCGCTGGAGCTCCAACCGTCTCCCCAAGCACGTCTACAGGAAGTCTGGGCACCCCTTGCACCGAGCTCTGCACCGGGGACTGCGAGCCCAGTGGCAGCTTGCAGTCTGGAGCTGCCCCAGGGGATCTGCCCACCGGGAGCCTCCCTTTTTCCTGGCTTCTGGGCGTAGCCTCCCTCCTAATGGCGAGCAGAGGCTTTCCCTGCTGGGGAGGTGCGGGACCCTGAAGCCTTCCCCTGCGCTGCAGAGCCAGGTGCTGGAGCTCCAAACGTGTCCCCAAGCACGTCTATGGGAAGTCAGGGTGCCCCCTGTACCGAACCGTGCACCAGAGACCGTGAGCTCAGTGGCAGCTTGTGGTCTGGTGCTGTGCCGGGGCCACCAGGAGCTTCTCTTTGTTCTGGTTTCTGGGTGGGGCCTTCCTACTAATGGCGAGCGGAAGCCTTCCCTGCCAGTGGATGCGGGGCCCTGAGGATTTCCCCCTGGGCCTAGGTGTAATCACACGGGGCTTGGGTAGTGGTGTTGCCACCTGTTTCCACTGTTGCTCCACTGGTGAGTGCACACTCCTGTCCTTTGTGTCTGGTGATGCTATGGTGGAGTCCGTTGGAAGAGAGCCTCCTGCAGGAACTAGGCTGTCTGGGGGTTGGGGGTCAGGGGTCGGAGAGCTTTCACCTATTTCCACCTCCTCCCAGGGGGGATGTCTGTCCGCGTTCCGATGTGTAGTAGCACGAGACTTTTAGACGTCTTGAGGTGCTATCTGGATATCCTTTGTTAATCGGTGAATGTCCAATTATTTGTAGATTCGACGGGGGAGAGACAAAGAAGACCTCTCACTCCGCCATCTTGGTCCCACCTCGGATTTCCTTCTTTTTTATGGCTGAGTAATAATGACTAAATCCATAGTATTCTACAAATCACCTTTCCCCCCTTGCCCTTGAATCAATTTTGCCCAATTATCTCCTTTTTCCCCAATGTTGAGTGCTGTCTGAGGAGGCTCCTTGCTTCTGTGTGAAATTTACATTTATGGGCCCAGGTTTCTCTTTCCCTATATTCCCTGAAACAATTAAAATTAAAATAGGTACACAGCTTAAACTTACCCATAGACATACCTGGTTCAATCCTGTAGAAAATGGGGAATCAATACGATTTATTTTAAAGCACTGATAGAAATATTAGACTTTTTTTGCAGGATTATTAGAGAAGCTGTGTGAAGGATAAATTGCAAGCAGGAGACACCAGTGACCAGAAGTCCAGCAACAGCAGAATTGTCTAAGTGCAGAGGAGATGACAGTAGATGGTGCTGATATCTTTGAGATAATGCAGTGTGGTTGCTTCAGCAAGGGTTGTAAAAACTGAAAAATGGAAGGAAAAACTAAATCCGGGAGAAATTTCTCGAGAAAACCAGACAAGACCTGCTGTCTTCAGGCAATTAGTCAATTTGGGGTGTGCAATGTTGGATGTAGTATCCACTGGCAAATAACATCCCCCGTAGTTGGGAAAGTGAAAGTAAATGTAGCTCCATTTTAAACATTTTTCATAGTTCACTGAAAACTATTATTGACATTATGAAAGCAATCCCCAGCAAGATCTTGTTTTCTTTTATTTGTAGTGTCTACTGATAGAATGCCTGAATTCAAACTCTGGTTCTGCCTCTTACAATCTGGGTATCATGGGTAAGGGATTTTACCTTCCTAAACTATGGTTTCCTCACCTATAATTTGGAGAAAATAATAGATATTTGATTTCATGAGGAATAAATGAGATGAGGATTGCTTGTTACTATGTGTTTGTCATAGTTAGTGCCTAGTAAATATAAATCATGTAGTAGTTAATCAGGAAAATAAGAAGAAAACCAGAATGTGCTAAGCACTTTTATAAAGGAGAAAAAGATTTTAAAAAATATTTCTCTTTTTGACACAAAGTATTTTGAGGAAAAAGTTTGCATTATAACTCATTCATCCATGCATTAATTTTTATGGTACTTCCATGTCTTTACATTTATGGTTGCTTTCTGAGAAATGCTATTTGTATCAGCTAGGGTCTGGCCAAGAGATAGAAACCACAGAAATTATCCAAACAGATAAAATGTAAATATAAAGAGTTGCTAACTTGTTATTGAAGAATTGAAGAGACCAAAGGGAAAAACTTAAGGATAACAGAGGTAGCAACTTCAGAAAGCAGGCATGGCATTTAGAGCTGGACCACAAAGTAAAAGGTTGAAATTTAGAAAGTCGAAGGAGGGATCCTGCAAAGGTAAAACTTAGACCTCAGAAAAGGGGTTTCTGTTCAACAAAGTTCAGAAGACTCTCCTTTGCCTGTCTGCCACATGGAGCTGGGACCCAGGTGTCTGAGGCTGGTATCTTTGAGGTGATGTAATAAGCCTGGTTCAAACAGTGTAGGAACAACTGAAAACTGGAATGAAATGCTCCTACTGGAACAAAATTGCTACACTCTGACTGGAGAAGAATTTCTAGGATGACTCTGAGAGGACCAGGTAGTAAAAACAGAAAGGAACAAGTCTTTTAACCCTCTTCATGCTCTCCAGCTTCCTTGCACCCTTTGCGGATAGAATCTTTCAGGAGGCTAGTGGCAAGGAAGGAATGTGGTTTACAGAGTCCCAACCAAAGCATTCTAGAGCAGAGTATAAAATGAATTTGAAGCTAAACAATAGTAGCTTATTAACTGGCACATGCTCCAACCAACTGGTTAATTTTTACCAAATTTTAACCAGAAATAAATATCTCCTTCATTGTGTAAGCTTGGTCAGACATGTCTACAATTCCCTTATTTCCCTTGACAACATCTAACACTCACTTCTTTTTCCCATCACAGTATCCTTTTTACATAAATCTATAATTACATCTCTTATACATTTTATTCTACTTTTTTGATGATAGGTGCTTGTTTCTCCCACTAGGTTGTTCTTTCCTTGAGGGCAGGGCCATACCTTTTTTATTACTTATTCTCAGTGACTGGGGTATTATAGATATGGAGGATATTATAATAGTTAAGAGAACATGTTTTGGAGATGAGAAGATCTGGATTTGAAATTCGTCTATCTTTGAGAGGCATTTGCTGTGTGACCCAGCACAATTCATTTGTAACTATTCCTAGTCTTCCACTTACCTCAACTGTAAAATATTCCTGTGGCTATTTTAGTAATTTTACCCACCAGATGTCTAATGATTATATGCTTCCTCATAGTTGCAACTCTCTAGGATTCCTTTATCTTCCTTGAAATCAAGAAACCCAATTTTGTGGCAGCATATCTGACTGTCATTTCCAACCTACTGAGAACAGTCACGCAGAGATTTTCAATGATCTTCTCACAAATGCATTTCCTTTGCTTTAAGAAAGGAATGTCCTTTGGGCTCTTTCAAGAGGTATGTTTAGAGCACTGGTTCTCAGTGTGTAATATAGGGATCTTTGGATCTTCTTGAGACACTTTCAAGGGGTCCACAATCTGAACACTATTTTCACAATAATCTGAGATATTACAGATATTGGCCTCACATGTCACATTGAAATTAACTTAAAAATACTACTTGTGATCTGGTATACTATCAAAGAAGAGTATTACAATTATCTGAAAAGAGTATTTGAATTGTCTTCTGTTTTCTAGCTGCATATCTGTTTAAGGCTGAGTTTTGTTCCTATACATCAACCAGAACAACAAGCTCAATACATGGAATTCAGAAATATGTGTAAGGATTCAACTGTCTTGTATAAGCCAGAAATTTTTAAAAATTGCAAAAGTATATAACAGTGTCATTCTGCTCACAATATATTTTTGGTATGGAAATATAGCTATTTGTATTTATTAATCGATTGTCCATGTTAAAATGTAGTGGGTTTATTATTATTTTAAATGAGTTAATAGAAAATTTTAAAATGTCTTTTTTATTTCTGAAATGGTATTGATAGATGTAACTTACATGAACAAAAACTCTTTGGGTCCCCACTACTTCTTAATAGTGTAAAGCTTGCTGAGATCAAAAGATTTGAGAACTGCAGGTTTAACAGATGGGTAAGTAGGTTGCACATAATTGATCTACACCAACATGCCTGTTTCTCTAATATTTCAAATCCTTCCTTTACAAAGGATGGAAGAGATGGTATTGCATCTCATTTATATTGATTATAGGCATCTGCTGAGGTTTTCTCTTGGTTTATCTTCCTTAGTTCCATTTCCTTAGTACCCATTCCCCACAAGCTCCTCAGACCCTGACAATCAGCACAATCCTACCTAAGGTATATACACATGTTCTCCTAAAGCAGTCCTTTCACTCCACATCTGAATTATGCTTGTATCTAACTCTCTCTTGGGCCTGGAAGCAAAGAGTGCTGTTGAGGGTAGGGACAGAGAAAATACTGATATTTCCTGCAAGATAACTGCCCCTACAAAGTCAATAAAAGATTTATTCCCCCTGAGAGAGAGGAGACTGACTGTTTTCAAGGACAAGGAAATTTCAGAGATATTTGGGTGTTCAAAGTTTTCATCAAGTCCTATATGTATATCATTTCCCAAATATCTCTCAGATCTAACCATTTATTGTGAAATATATTGCTATCGTCCAGTCCAAAAAATAGTCATCTGAACCTCCCTACCTTCACACATCTATTTTTTTTTCCTGAGGAAGATTGTCCCTAAGCTAACATCTGTGCCAATCTTTCACAATTTTATATGTGGGATGCTGCCACAGCATGGCTTGATGAGTGGTGTGTAGGTCTGCAGCTGATATCTGAACCAAAGTGGCATGCATGAAATTAACTACTACACCACCAGAGTGGCCCCTCATACTTCTATTTTTCACATTATAAAGTTTTATTTGAATTTTATTTGACCACAGCACGCATCTGATTAAAGCCCCTCAGTGTGTCCCCAGTGCACTTAGGATATACTCTGAATCATTAACATGAACACCCAGTCTCTATGCTGTCTGATCTTGCTCACCTCTCCTACCTAATTCAGTGTGGCCGTATTTATCTCTCCAGGGTCCAGGCACTCTTAGCTTCGTTCCCTTCCTCAAATCCACAGTGCTTTTCTCAACTGGCAACTTTGCATTTCCTGTAACCTCTACAGGACTACTGTCCGTACCCTCCCTACAACTGCCACCCCTACCTTCATCACTCACTATGACCAGTGATCGCCTCTTATTGTCATTCAGTTCTCAGTTTAATATAACCTCTGTAGATAAAGTTTCCCTAAGGTCCCACACTATGCCAAATCTTGTAATAAAATCTTGTGAAATTTTAATATTATGACTCTGCAATACTAGTCCTAATTTATAATTATACATTTATATAATCATGTTATTATGTCACCCATGAGGCCATAACTTCCACAAGGGCAAGCACTGTATCCCCTTCTCTGTATTTTATTTTTATTTCTGCTTTTACTTGTTTTTTTATTTTTTCACTGACATTTATTAAAAGCTTTATGTATGTTAACTCATTCAATCTTCAAAAAGACTTTATGAGGAAGGCAAGTTATTTCCATTTTATAGATAAGAAAACTGAGGCTTGGTGAGTTTCAGTGCACTGCTCTTGATCACAAAACTAGTGAGTACTAGACCTGGGGTTCACTCTTAGAGAGTCTCTGTCATAGCTTGCCTCTTGACAATAACTAAGCTCTGCTACAACCTTACCTTGCCTCCCAGTTTTTTCTCCCTCAACTACTAACTCCGTGCTGGGTACCTAGACATTGTGTGAGAGATGTGTTTTGAATGAGCAAATATAATCAAGGACTGAAGTAGAAATGAAGACTGATCTAACCATATGACTTTGGTTCTGTCTCTCAAATTTCTCAAATTCTATGCCTCAATGCATTGTTTGTGAAATGGGCACTTTTTATTAAGTGATAGTCCATATGTCTCAGTACTAAAGTCCTATGGCCTTTTCATTATCATTATTATCACTAGGGACTGCAAATAATTCTTGAGCATCCACTGTGTGCTGATTATCCTGTTGGTTATTCCTTTTGTAGGTTTTTCTTTTTATCTCAAATGGATGAATGAAACTCACAAAGCAAAAGGGTTTTAGGTATTAATTTGACCAATTATGTTCATGATCAATGGTTTCTCCCTACTGCATTCCACAAAGATAAGTGAGCATTATAATTGGTCACTTGGCACCAGCAAAGCACATAAGATCCTCTATGCTTTTAGTAGAATATGCCAAAGGGATGATCAGGCTTATATGTTCTCCAACATCATCACCATTGGAAATAGGGTTCCTGTGGAGTGAATAGAAGGCACTTTTTATTCCAAGGTAAGTAAGAAATTCTAAACTTGAGTTGAAATTCAAATGAAATGACTCTTTTTGTTCATGAAGTATTTTGTTAAAGCAGCCAGAGGAAAAAGTTCAGTAAATCACAATAGGGACAAAAGACAAAACAAGTTTTTTAATTTTTCTCTTTTTTTTTTTTTTTTTGCTGGGAAACATTTGCCCTGAGCTAACACCTGTTGCCAGTCTTCCTCTTTTCTTTTTTTTTTTAATATGAGCTGCCACAGCAGCATGGCCCCTGATAGACAAGTGCTGTGGTTCCATGTCCGGGAACCAAACCTGGGCAGCTGAAACAGAGCACACCAAACTTTAACCACTAGGCAATCAGGGCTGACCTCAAAACAATTCATAATGATATCAAACTGTGACATAATTCTACTTTGTGAGATAGAATAAAGTTTTTTTCTTATAATTGTATTTGATGAGGGAAGCTGAAATGTCTCCACATGCACTTTCTTCCAGCCTTATTTAATCTTTCAATGAAACAGGCAATTGGATGTGCACTTGATGGATGTTTTCATTCTCATATATCTTCTAAAGCTGTGTGTGGCCCACCATTGTCTCTTCTGTTATCTTTCAGGAAACTTACTAGTCCTTAGAGTAGGTCAAGTATAGAAAAATTAAAATAGGGAAATATTTTCATGAACTTAAAATGTTTTTTATTCTATGACAGGCATAGCATGGGGCAAGAGCTCCTTAAGAGAAGGAATGCAAATATAATACAAAATATAGAGATATAGATACAAATCTTTGGGACCACACTGTACACTTCTAATTAATACACTACTCAAGAAGTATCTGATTAACATATCAAACTGAATGACAGAAATGGTAGGTGAGTTATGCCTGGAGAAGAATGAGAGATCACTGAGAGTTAAGTGAGCAACCACTTCCAGAGGCATCTATGTCTTAAAAAGGCCTCTGAGTGAAGGAAGATGTGTGGCGGATGTGGAGGAGATATGTTTTGTGGGGAGAAGGGTCTCAGGGCCCCTCCAGTCTAAGAAAGTATGCAGCCAGCCTTAAGGCTCCAAATTACTGGCAAGTAAATGTAGCTGAAAAAAACTCTGTTTTGTGTCTACATATATAACAATACCATTTAATATGTTATACATTTTTTTCCTGTCATTGTCTTTACAAGAAATCTTGGGAGAAATAATTTCAGGTTCGTATCAAAAGTGGTAATATATTGTCAAACTTTTTGGTTGGCTTGCTGGTCCTTTTCATGCTACTAATTGTATATATGGGTTGCTAGAAAGTTTTGATCAGATCTGTGGTCTTCACAGAGCCATGGATTGGACTAATCGATTCAAAACAAGTTTATCCTTTCTTCCATTTTATGTCCATGGCTTGTTTTTCCTTTTCACATTTCCTTAATTTATGTTGCTTACCTGTGTTTTATCTCTCACACCAAGATAACTTTAAACCTTTTTTTTTGAAAAGCATTAATATACACATTCAAACACATATATAATCACACTTAAGTTTTTAAAATTATTTAATAACTGTAGAGGAAAAAAAGACATTAGGTAAGAAGTATGTCTTGCAATTTTCATTCCCAGTTGTAATTCTGCGAAGAAACCCAGCAATTGCCCAACTTGGGTAAAATCCACATATTAAATAAGAAGTTTCTGCATGAGAACACATGAAACTCTAGGGAGTTGATAGCATAGGTACAATTGGAAATCCCTGGGAGGTAAAGTAAATATATCTGAATGACAGAGTACAGAGATTAAGAAATCACAGACAATGCAATATACAGTTTTAACTTCTAGTTTTCACAGTGCTTAATCACATCTGTGATCTCAAAAAGTCCACTGAACTAAGAAAACTAGGTGAGAAAATAGACCTTGGGAGGTTATAATTTTATTTAAAGGTGGTAGCAGCCAATTAAGATCAAATCCAGAACTTTTGGTTCTTAGTCTCAAGCTGCTTCCCACAATTTGACAAAAATGACCTTAGCATCTGACACCCTTGAAATTCTAAAGGAATTGAAAGTTCACTTATTCCGATCCTCTTTTCGGTTATTGTGAAGAATTTCTACTTTGATGATAACTATAACATTAATATATATTTTAGAGTTAAAAATTATAGATTTTTAACATCAAATAGATACAGTTCCAAGAGAGCAATTCTTTATTTTTCTAGCTCAATTTTAAGTCCATAGCCAAGCATCTGACCAAGATTAAATTTTTGTTTTTGTTTTTGTTTTCTCCCCTAGCAGAGAAGATTTTAAAGTCTTGGATCTAATAGCAGAATTATTACATCCCCTGTCAATTCAGACCCCTGACAATCAACATTCAGCACTGTTTTGATTTTAGTAAGGTATAGTAGGGACCCCCTGGATGTAATGTAGACAAACAGAAAGGATGCTTCCCTCAATGCTGGCAATAATTCTGTCTCCGTCTTCTACCTTCAAGGAAAAGAAGATTTTTAGTGGTTGAGGTCCATAACTTCCTGTATTAACAAAATACCAAAAACACAGTGGCTTAAAACTATAGAAATTTATTCCCTCACAGTTCTGGAGGTTAAAATTACAAACTCATGTTACTGAACCAAAATCAAAGTGTTGGAGGTTCACACTCCATCCACAATCTCCAGTGGAGAATCCATTCCTTGCTTCCTCTGGCTTCTTGAGGAAGCCAATCTCTGCTTCTGAGTTTCCATTGCCTTATCCTCTTGTGCTCGTGTGTCTGTAGTCAAATCTCCCTCTGCTTCCCTCATATAAAAATATTTGAGATTGCATTTTGGCCTCATCTAGATAATCTACCCATCTCAAGATTCTTAATTTAATAACGTTTTTCCCATATGACGTAATATGCACAGGTTTCAGGAATTAGAACTTGGATATCTATAGGGGACATTATTCAGCCTACCATGTTTCCTAAAATCATTCAGTTTGGGCAGTTTAGGTTTTTTGGTTTCTTTCTTTTTAAAAATCTTGATTCTATAGGAAATTCAACCGCATTATGAACACAATTATCCATTAATTAATTTGAATACTTCCATTCACTGAACATTGAGCATCATACAGGTAGCTATTTTCTCAAATTGCTATTATCTTTGTAAATCTATTATATTATTCAAGTTAACATTTTCAACACTATGTAAAGCTATGTTCTTTGTTTTGTTGTTGAAAAGTTGAAGAAGATATAAATATTATCTTTGTAGAAATTAAAGTAAAATGCACTTTTAAATATATTCCAATATATAGTTAAAATAATATAGATGTGCTACCATATATAATTCTCTGGTAAAAGACAAAAAGATTCCCAGACCTGAAGAGAAGTTAGTGCATCTTTTCAAATCCTCTTTTCCATATCTTCCACATGGCTTTCAATCACCCTTTATGCAAGTGGAAAAGAAGATATACAAATCACTCCTTCAAACAGTAAGAAAATTAGTTTAAAAATATAAGGTGACACACACTATATTATGTTCATAATAACTCATCTCTCACAGCAGCATAGAAAGATTTCCCAGTTATCCAACAACAATAATAACCAGTTCAGCATAAACATGTCTCACAATTGACAATGTAAACACAACAGTTGGATTTTTCAATCATGTGAAATGGCAAATGACAGGGGAACTGATATACTGGTATCTCAAATCATGATTTATTCATTAATCTTGTCACAGAAAAGGAGCATAGAAACCTGAAAACGATGGATGAGAAAAATTTCACCAAATTGAAAGAGTTCATACTTTTGGGGTTCACAGCGGATTTGCGGTTACAGAGAGTGCTCTTTCTTATCTTCCTTATCATTTACATCCTCAGTCTCTTTGGGAACATCACTCTGGTTTCTCTGATCTGTGCTGATTCTCGGCTCCACACACCCATGTATTTCTTCATTGGAAACCTGTCATTCTTGGATCTGTGGTACTCTTCTGTCTATGCCCCCAAAATTCTGATGACCTGCATCTCTGATGACAAAAGCATCTCGTTTGCTGGCTGCCTAGCTCAGTTCTTCTTCTCAGCTGGTCTGGCTTATAGTGAATGTTACCTTTTGGCTGTCATGGCTTATGACCACTATGTGGCCATCTCTAAGCCCTTGATTTATTCCCAGGCTATGTCTGCAAGTTTATGTGCCAGTCTTGTTGCAGCTTCATACATAGGTGGCTTTCTTAATTCAACCATCATCACTAGTGAGACATTTACCCTGAGCTTCTGTGGCAACAACATCATTGATGATTTCTTCTGTGATCTGCCCCCACTTGTAAAGTTGGCCTGTGATATGAAGGAGAGCTACCAGGCTGTGCTCTATTTCATACTTGCCTCCAATGTCATCACTCCTTCCATGCTTATTATTGCCTCCTACCTCTTCATTATTGCTGCCATCTTGAACATCCTCTCCACCCAAGGGCGCCTCAAGGCCTTCTCCACTTGTAGCTCTCACTTGACAGCTGTCACCTTGTACTATGGTTCAATTCTCTTCATTTACTCCCGACGAAGTACTAGTTATGCATTGGAAAGGGACAAAGCTGTGTCGGTGTTCTATACTGTGGTGATTCCAATGTTGAATCCCTTGATCTATAGCTTAAGGAATAAAGATGTTAAAAAAGCCCTGAATAAAATGTTAGACTCAGTAAACTCTTTTTAAATGAAAACATTTGGTGAACAATGGCTATATGTTAATTCACAGATGATCTTCCTGTTAATGTTATCAGCCTGTAATCTCAGAAATACATAAAATAGAAAAAAAAATCTTTGGATAATGTTGAAATATCAGTCTGTGTTGTTTTTTAAGTTTGCACTAATGTCTTGAATGTATTTTTAAAATAAATGAGCCTGAGGCATTTGAAAAAAACTGCTTTGCCTGCTATCTTGAAATAAAGTCTATAAAATTACTGAGATTTAAGAAGCTTGAAAGACAGCACTTGTTGTTTGTTGCAATATTCACTTGCAGTTCATAAGTTGCTTGCATGTATAATATTGTAATCTATAGATAGGAATAATAGACTCGGTAATGGAATCATTGCTTTGTTTATGTGGATTAAATGACTTCCTTCAAATCATGTAGTTCATAGGTGAGGAAAATAGGAATGCAAACCCAGAACATCTGACTCCAAATGCTCTTACCCAATTTGTTGGGAGACAGAGTCAGTTAGGAGGTTGTAAGTAAATTTCTACTGTAAAATGTCCTTGGAAATAAATTTATTTTTTTCTTTCTGACTCTCATTTCTTGGTTACCATCATACAAATATTTCCTTGATAATAAATAGAGAAAGTAACAAGTATCTTTACAAAAGTCACTCTTAACTTTTCAATAAATGGGTATTTTCTCCCCAAATTAAAGAACTAAGGACAAAAATATAGCAGTTATATGAAATAGATAGAAATGGAGATCGAGATAGGAATAGATGGATAAGTAGAGAGATAAATTTCAGAAAGTTTTACTTCTAGGATAACTTTCAAAATGGAAATGTCTATGAGGTGAAGCAATGATTAATGACAATTAGGTTTCTAGGAATATTTATATTTCTTTACTTGTTAAGTGTTGTGTATGAATTAATGAAAAATTTGAGAATATTTGTTTTAATGAATTACATTTCCTAATTTTATTAGTCTTTCTACATATAAAATATGGATTGCATAAACATTAATAAGCCCTAGTGTTGATAAGCAAGTATATTAAATTGCCTGGGCTACTGTAAAAACATACCACAGATTGGGTCATGTAGACAACAGAAATTTATTTTCTGACAGTTCTGGAGGCTGAAAGGCCAAGATTCAAGTGCAGTCATGGTTTCTTTCTTCTGAGGCATCTTTCCTTAGTTTGCAGATGGCCAGTCTCTTACTGTGTCATGAAATGGTCTTTTCTCTGCTCACATCCATCCCTGGTGTCTCTTTGTGTCCGAATTTCCATTCCTTCTTTTCATAAAGGCAGCAATCGAGCTGCACACCCTAACCACCTGATTTTCATTTAATCACCTCTACAAAGACACTATCTCAAATACAGTCACATTCTGAGTTACTGGGCATTAGAACATCAGTATATGAATTTCAGGGGGATATAATTCAATCTATAACATTGGGATTGATAGTTTCTTTATGAATGAGATAAGGGAGGATAGGCTAGAAGAGAGAGAGGAGCATATGGCAAGGAAAAAAGTTATGGACTGTAAGATATATTCTAGAAAGTTGTAATTAGTGCAATTTGGAGAGTTTTTACCATCAGACACATTTAATGATTCTATTGTAACTTAGATCTCTTAAGAGAATGTACTTAATAAAATATTCCTAATTTCATCTTGTCATAATTAATATATGATCTCCATACTCCAAATGAACTCTAATTGAGTCTCTGGAGACTGAGATGCATATTTCTGGGATCCTCTATGGAAGGATTCACAAAGGGCTGTTGGGGAAATACATATATCTTGCCCAACAGAGCACACGAAAACATCAAAGGGGAGGAAAAAGTGTGTTACTTCCAGGAGTGTCCTTCCTGACCAAGGTAAGAAACTGGGATCAAGGAAAGCTGTATTGTTTGGTCTCTGTGACTTCAACTGTGATTAGAAGGGAGATACAGAGTCTGATCTGTCTCTCAAAGGATTGTTGTTATGCCAAACAGACACACACACACACACTCACACACACACACACACACTCACACACTATCTTAAATAGGATTCCAACCTATAGTATACATAACCCTCCTGTAGAAATCAAAATTCAGTGTGGTAGTTATGGTGGGTCATCATACATTCACTTACACAGTGGAGAAATTAAGAGGACAAAAGAGATGACATGCCTTTTCACTCTAGTGGTTGTGATATTCTGTGCTGTCCAAACTACTAAAGTATGGTATTTTCAGTTCTTTGTACTCATTTTTAGGTCCTAGAGGGACATATTCTTCTACAGAATTTAAGTGTTTCAGTGAAGGAAGCAGGGAACAGAGCTTATGCAGGGGAACACACAGGTTGAGAAGACGTTCTACACGGAATGCTTAGCATGATTGGCTCTGACATTTCCTGTGTCTTTTACTTTACATTCACATTTTAATTGCAATTTATTTCAAATTCAAAACGGATTTTACTCCATCTTTATGGTTATGAGTTTGATGGTTATGAATCTTCTCTTTATTTACTCCTCCCATTTATTAATGATAACTACACTGAGCCAGGGATTTCCTTATCAGGGTAGATTAGTCCTGAATAGTTTGAGCTAGGTTAGTAGTAGACAATACTTTGGGAAAAATAGCTTCAAGGTACAAAGGTAGTTACCCATTTATTCATTATAGAAATATTTATTGAGTGCTAATTAGTTACTATAAACTGTTCTGTATGTTGGGAAACAGAAGTAAACAAAACAAAAAATCGTGTTGCTCCATGGTTAATATATTCTGGTGGGGGAAAAACTGGACAATAAATTTAATAAACAGGAATTAGATGATGACAATAGGTGTGGGAGAAAATAGAGCAGAGTCGAGCAGAAAAAGAAAGAAGCGGATTGTTGGTGGGAAGGGGGCATGGTATTTAAAATAGTGATGAGGCCGAGTCTTAGTCTGAAAATGATATTTGAATAAAACATAAAAGAGATGAGGGTGTCAGCCTAGCAAATAACCAGTAAATAGTTTTTCAGGCAGAGGAATAAACAATTCTGAAATCTTTGATACTGGGGCAGGATTGTCATTTTTGAGAAACAGTAAGAAAATCAGCAAAGCTGGAGCAGAATGAAGCAAGAGGTGAGTCTTAGGAGATTTGCACCTGCAGGTAATGGAGGGCTGGTACTTTGGAGGACCTTTAGGACATTGCATGGCATTTGACTTTAGCTTGGAATAAATTACAAGGATTTTAGGGTGGTTTTAAGAACAATCCTAAAGTTACTTCTGATAATATTTTTTGAAGGACCATACTGATTGAAATATTGAAAATAGGCTATAGAGGGACAAGTGTGTGGACCAGTTAGAAGGCTATCACAATATTCCTGGCAAAACCTGATGATCTCTTAGACCAGACTGGTAGTCGTGGAGGTGGTGAGAAGTGCTCAGATTCAGGATATGTTTTGCAGGTAAGGATGCCAGGATTTCTTGGAAGATTGAAGAAGAGGTAGAAGAGAGTAGGTTGTTTCCTAATTTGTGACTTGAGAAACTGGAAAAGTAGATTTATTACCTGATATGATAAATGAGCAGATTGATCAATTTTGGGGAGTGAATATTGGGAATTCAACTGTAAACATGCAGAGTTTGAAATAATTATTACTCATCTCTTTTAATTATAGTGTTAGCACTGAAAAAAAACTTAGGCATCTTTTAGTGGTGGGATTTTTTTTTTAAAGATTGGCCCTGAGCTAACATCTGTTGACAATCTTCTTTTTTCTCCTTCTCCCCAAAGTGCCCCAGTATATAGGTGTATATTCTAGTTGCAGGTCCCTCTAGTTCTGCTATGTGGGATGCCACCTCATCATGGCTTGATCAGCAGTGCTAGGTCCAAGCCCAGGATCCAAACCACCAAAACCCTGGGCTGTCGAAGCTGAGTGCACGAACTTAACCACTCAGACATGGGACCAGACCCCTGTGGTAGAATTTTTGAGAATCATAATGACAAAATCTAATGATAGATTTCTGAGGATTTGTGAACCCTCTAAAATTGGGTGTGCTTATACATATCTACATTTTGGAGGTTGGGAGAAGAATCATTGCTTCTACCACATTCTTTAGGAGGTCTAGGATTCCAAAAGTTTAAGAGCCATTAAAATTTTAGATAAACAAAGGAACGCTGTAGTTGGAGAATGTACACAAGCTCACATGATTGATTTTTAGGGAAATAAATATGAACATGCAAATCTTATCGTGAAAAGGATGCTCCTGTCTTTGGTATATTCCATGTCTCCCTTTAACTAAGATGATGATAATGCCACAAGTATCCAGAAATATATGCATATATAAGGATTGCTAATCTCTTCTAACACACTGCATTGTTGTAGATGAGGTTTCTATTCTTATCTTTATGATAGATTTTACAAGAGATGTTAACAAACTGATAACATAAAAGGTGGCTACTGGAAAAGGATCGACCAATTTTTTCATATGGATGAAATTAAGTTCAGAGAGGACCTGTGACGCTCTTAAAGTCACACTGGTGATTAAGCTTCAGCCTCCATCCTTATCACAAGACTCCTCAATCCAAGGCCAATGAACTGTTCACTTTCAAGCCTGACACTCCTTTGTCAAATTGCTTGCGTGTAGGTGACAAAAATATTAACTTTGAGGATTTTAGAAAGATTCTGAAATATATCATCCTTCTGGATTAAATTATTTCCTTGTAGAAAAGTGGCTTTCTCTTTTTTTCCCTGAAGCTCACATTTTAGAAATAAGTCAGGTAGTATTTATGCTTTGGAGAGTAAAAGTAGCTACCATCAGTTATGCATGTTTTCTGACCATGTTCTGAGATATGCATTTGATCTACATAGCACTGACACTTTTCTTACCTTTTAAAAGGTAAAGAAATGTGGCTTGGAGGTTGTTAAAGACTTTCCCAAGATTGAAGAGCTACTACTGAGTGGAATCAAGATTTGACTGCAGGTACCATTTCAATTCTGTAATTATGCACATCTACTTATGTCAGACATGTCGGCTCTAACCTGGGTTTGTGCTCATAGGTTTGTGATTATCTGTTAGCTCAGTTGAGAGCTGGATGATGAAGAATGGATCCACTAACATGTTTGGGGGACAGCTTGTTGTCAGCTGGGGTCACAAAGAGAACACAGGCAGATGTCTCATTATTCAGCAAGCTAACTAAGGCTCATTTACATTGTGGTAGCAGGATTTGAAAAGTGAGAAGAGAAGTTTGCAAAGCCTCTTGAGACCCAGACTTTCGCATCTGCATAGCACTGTCTGTGCTGTAAACTATTGGCCACGACAAACCACAAAGCCATGGATGACTCCAAGGTTAGAATAACAAAATCTAGTCTTGAAATCAAGGAATCAGTAAAGAACTGTAGTCTTTCTTTTGTCACATATCACATAGATTATTAGTTACTGGTTAATTTCACTCTTTCTCTTTCAAAATTAGAGCTTTTGTACAAAATATAATGTGATGAATTTGAGATACAATTATATTTCACACAGAATTCAGAATGATAACTGTATCTTTCATTTAATTCTATGTTCTAAAGCTTTCATCAAATTGATTTATCCATTCCTTCCACGACTTTCTACTTTCTTGTGTAAAGATAGAGAGGCGATGCTTTCATTATCAACTAGTACTCTGAAAGGATCTTGTCTTTAAAACTTTTCTAGTATTTTGAGGTTAAATTCCTGTATAAATGCACATTCTTGGCTAGAAGAGAGGTTGAGACTGACAGTCTTTGAGTCCTGTCTATCAGGATACGGTCCCAGTTTATACGAGCCCTAGCAATTCTATTTCTAATTTTGAATGCCTCTTTTTTGTGCCTTTACCAGAGGACTGGTCTCAACACATAGTAGACAACTGAAGATTTCAGAGAGATTCCTGTTAAGAGGGAACTTTTCCTCCCTTTCAATCCATTCTCCGATCTGCACCCAAAGTAAACTTTAAAATGATAAATCTGACCGTTACCTCCTCATAATAGCGATGGCTTCCATTTGTATTGGTTTGAATGTCAAAATCCTTAATAAGGTTTTCAGTAAGCTCTGTGATCTGGTAGCTCTGTGGCTTATCCCCGGTTCCCTCCTCCATCTCAATCTTTGTTTAATCTCTCTCTGCTCCTTAAACTCACCAGACTCTCTCTCAGGGGAGGGTTCTGTTCTATGTTCTTTCTTCTCATGTAACTGCTTTCCTCTCTCTCTTTACCCTGACAATGGGCTAGCATTGGGCTCATTTTTCAGGTCTCATTTAAATATCTATTCTTCTGAGAAGAATTTGATCTTAGACCAGAAAATTTATTTTATCAGTTATTTGCCTCTTTAGAGGGTAGTAGTAGAGGAGTAGTAATTAGCTCTGTCCAGATATTTCATTTTTGCCCAAATCGTATTGTATTAAAAATGAACTTATTAAGTACCAGACATTTTTCCTTGTAAAGATGAGTGATAACATAGCAGAGAAAGTTCATAGTAACCACTGAGATTATGGCTATAACCCACCATTTTATACATTATGAGTATAAAAACTATACATTTCTGCCAAGATAATTCTACTCAACCTTCAGCATATTCAGAAAAAAGTTGTATTGTATAAATGAATAATAGGAAAGCATTATAACTGTGAAACACCCAGAATGTGTGAGGATATTATGAGGAAATCAATCATGTGAGTAATATAGTTCGGTTGAAATACTAAATCAATGAGGAGGAGTGGTAAGAGAGACCTTTATAAAGGTAAGTTAGAGACAGCTTATAGAATCTTGTGTGTATGCATAAAGCATCTGTACTCTGTGTGCTATCAAGAAAAGATCCATTATATACTAGTGAAAAAATGGAATTGTATTCAGGACTCCAAGATGTTTTTATCAGAGTGCCATCAGTGAAGTCAGATCCTCTCTGAACATCATCACCTACATTTGAAAGGTTAAGGTACCTCACTAACGAATAAATGGTAACAGTAGAACTTGAGGTAGAAAACTTGGATTTGCAATCTAGTTACAACATTGGCTCTGGTTTAGCTCAAAGGCAAATATTTTAAACATTGAAGTAAACCACAGTCCTCTTGGTTTTAGCTTTCTCCCACTGCCTTAAACCTAGTGGGAAAGTCAGCTGACTACTAGGGCATCAGCCCTAATTCTGTAACGTTTTAAATTAGATACCACCTTTGCTTCTCTCTGAGAACTTTGGAATTTCAACTTGGAAGGATTCATGATGTTTGAATATGCTTGACACCAAAAACTGGTTCTTCCAAAAGGTCAGCATTCACTATATTAAAAAAAAAGGCCTTAACTATGTATATAAATCTCACATCAACTAGAGAATTGTGAAAAAAAAGCAGTGTTTAATAAAAGAATTTTTTAATGCTCTTTTTAATAGGTAAAGAAATTGAGGTTGCCAGATGATTATAGGATTGCCTTAGCCAGGAGACCAAAAGAGCAAACAATTCACCTATAAAACACATATATTACTTAACAGTTGAGAACATGAGCATATATTCTAGGTAAATATAACCCTGGGTTGAAATACCAGCTCTGCTGTAGACTATTCTGTGATGTTGAAAATGTTTCTTAAACTTCATGAGGATCATAATAGTACCTACCTTATAAAGTTATGGAAAGGATTAAGTAGATGAAGTATAAGACTCAGGATACCATCTGTCCACAGTTGTAATATATTTTTCTATTTGTACTAATAGTAGCAGTAGTAGGACAATACATTGGTTTTTGTGTGACTACCAACATGATGCATGACCTATAAATTCTCAATAATACATGAAGGACACTCAATTTTTTTTGAGTGTTCCTTATGTTCCAAATATTGAGCTACGGGTTTTCAGGCAGGGATTATTTATTCGATTAGACAACTTGTCAGGGGGCTTCATTGTTCTCATATGTTTGGGGAGACTAAGGGACTTACCTTGCATTAAACAATTAGTGAGTAAAAGTCCTAATTCCAAGGTCAGATTATACTCCAATTCAAGCAGTTCCCAAGTAACAGTCTGAAATTATATCATCTTGGGTAATATTGGATAACAGTCCATAAGCCTCTAGTAATTGTTGACTTAATTGATATCTTTGTTTATTTCTTTCAATAGAAAAATACTAAACAGTGTTTTTTCTCATAATCTTTATCAGGTTTTCTCCTCTATTGATATGGAAGTTGGAAATCGCACCACCTTGACTGAATTCATCTTGCTGGGCTTCTCAGCAAACCCCCAGTGGCAACTGATTCTATTTGGAATATTTCTGACACTCTACTTGATAACACTGTCAGGGAACATGACCCTGGTTATCTTAATCCATATTGATTCCCACCTGCACACGCCTATGTATTTTTTCATTGGCAATCTGTCATTTTTGGATTTCTGGTACACCTCTGTGTATACTCCTAAAATCCTGGCCATTTGTATCTCAGAAGATAAGCGCATTTCCTTGGCTGGATGTGGAGCCCAGTTGTTCTTTTCTTGTGTTGTCGCCTACACTGAGTGCTATCTCCTAGCAGTCATGGCCTATGACCGCCACATGGCTATCTGTAATCCATTACTTTATTCAAGTACTATGTCCAGTTCTCTCTGTACCGGACTTGTTGCTGGCTCCTATGTAGGAGGGCTCTTGAATGCAATAGCCCATACTGCCAATACTTTCCATCTGAGTTTCTGTGATGAAAATATCATTGATCACTTCTTCTGTGATGCACCACCATTGGTAAAAATGTCTTGTACAGAAACTCACGTCTATGAAAAAGTCCTTCTGGGTATGGTGGGATTCACAGTCCTCTCCAGCATTCTTGCCATCCTGATTTCTTATTTCAACATACTTCTAGCTATCCTGAGGATCCAAACAGCCTCAGGAAGGTACAAGGCCTTCTCCACCTGTGCTTCTCACCTAGTTTCAGTCATGCTTTTCTATGGATCCTTGCTCTTCATGTATTCAAGGCCAAGTTCCAGCTACTCCCTGGAGAAAGACAAAGTGGCTGCTTTGTTCTACACTGTGGTCAACCCATTGTTCAATCCTCTCATCTATAGCATGAGAAACAAAGACGTCAAAGAGGCCTTCTGGAAAACCATGCAGACCCTAAGGCCACAGAGATGACGTTTGTAATTTTGCAGAATGCTCTAAAAGTATTTTCCAAACATTTGGTTATACACATATTTGAAAACGTTGCAATATTTCAAATAAACTCAACAAACTCTGCCTAAAACAATGAAACATTGAGCAAACCACTTTTAATTGTTTCTTATTATTTTGTTGTAATTACAAGATTTTAAACCTATAATATTGGATTGTTTCATCTCCCACAATATTGATACTTTGTAGTACTAGATTTGTAAAATTTATCATCATTTCTTTGGGAGATTTGGGAAGAGAACATGAGAATTGGATGGTTTTCATGGGTATTGTTTGAATTTGAAGTTTGGAAAATAAGCTTTATGTTATGGGGAGAAATATTTGGAATGATTAAAATAGTGGAAATTTTCTCAAGATTTTCCAATTACTTATTTTTTCATAAAGCAGTCCCTCCAAATTCCTTTGTAAAGCTCTAATTGAGTAAATAGGAAAAAAATCTTTGTAAACTTTTTGCATTTTATATCAATTTAATATTAGGCAACACCTTTAAGGGTTAAGATTACAAAAAAAAAAAACCCAAAAAATAAAAAACCAAAGGGACCAAAACACTTTTCTAAATGTTTGGAGAAAGATGTATCTTTATGGTTTTACCATCACCATAAAAGAGTGATCTCTTCCACAGAGAATGCGTACTCTGCTATCATATCTTTCATTCCATAACACAACATATTTCCTATGAAACAAAATAACATCAAGGGAATCAAACAAATCAGTAAGCAAAAACCCACTATATTCTAGACTCAATGCTTGTTTGTTTTTCTTTTTCCATCCACAGCTCAATATTCAGTACATGACAGGTTTAGCTGATATTTTTTTCAATACTCTTTTTAACAAGACTGCAAATTAAGGATTATTAGTTACACTTGACAAATAATTAGTTTGAGACCAAGAAGGAAGAAGTTTGTTATTGAAAAATTATAGCTATTGTTGCAATGAGCACAATTATAAAATGCACAAATTTAAATTTTAGAACAAATAATTGTAGCCATTTCACCATTTGTAATAACTCTGACATTTGTGATCTTTCTTTTCATCTGCATTTATTATCTAATATGTCACTACTCTCTTTCTTGCATCACAAAATACTTAACATTCCTTATTCTTCCATTACTACAAAAGTTCTGTGGGTATTGGACAAGAAGGATTTGTGGTATATTGCACAAATCTCAAGAATCCATATAAATTTTCTTGACATTCTCTACTGGCCATTATGTAGGGAAAAAAATAATTGGGTCACTCTTAGGGGATATATTTAAGTAGAATCCAATCCTTTGTGATCCCAGAAGTAACATATACATGTCTATTTTGCATTAAACTCTGATTCTGCTTTCTAAAAAATATATCAATATTAAATTGAATCTATACTCTACAGTATAGACTATAGTTCAATCACTAAATCAAAACAAACTAATACAAAGAAATAGAATCTCTTTCATTGGATTTCTGTGAAAAGCAAAAAAAGTTTTTTTTTAACCTAGTTCCCTAGCCTTTCATGGAAGCAGTCCATTTTCACTGAGCACTGATTTGAGTAATGTATGTTAATTTAGACTTCAGATTGTGTTAACCTGAAAAGTTTTTTCAGAGCTTATTTCACATCTTTATTCCTCAGACTGTAGATCATGGGGTTGAACATGGGAAACAGCACAGTATAAAATGTAGAAACCATTTTATCTCTCTCCAGGGAATAGCTGGGATTTGGGCAAGTGCAGATGTGGAACATAAAGCCACAGTACAAGGTGGCAGAGATCAGGTGGGACAACCATGTGGAGAAGGCTTTGTGGCAGCCCTGGGTGGAGTGGATCCTCAAGATGGGGGCAATGATGAAGAAGTAGGAGGCCAGTATGAGCATAGTAAGGGTAATGATGTTGGAGGCCAGGAAGAGGTACACTACAGCCTGGTAGCTCTCTTTCCCATCACATGCCAACTTCACCAAGGGTGGGACATCACAGAAAAAGTCATCAATGACATTGTCATCACAAAAATTCAAAGTGAATGTGGCTGGTGAGTATTATTGTGTTGAACAAAACCTCCAGTATAGGAATATATAACAAAACAGATGCACAACCTCCTTGACATGGCCTCAGCATAAAGCAGGGATTTGGAAATGGCCACATAGCAGTCATAAGCCATGGCAGCCAACGGTAACTCTCACTCTACCCTAGCCCAGCAGAGAAGAAGAACTGAGCTACACCACCAGTAAAGGAGATGCTTTTGTTTTCAGAGATGCAGGTCACTAGGATCCTTGGGGTGTAGACTGAAGAATACCAGAAACCTGGAAAAGACAGTTTCCCAGTGAAAAGATATATGGTCATGTGCAACAGAGAATAATTATAGATCAACATTATAAGGGTGGTATTTCCTATCACAGTCACAGAGTACATGCCAAGGAACACCACAAACAGGACCAGCTGCATCACAGAGTCTGTTGTGAAGCTCACCAGGATGAACTCTGTCAATGAGTGATTGCTTCTCTCCATGGCTATAGGGAATCTCACCTAAGAAAAGAGAAAATCAGAGTTCAGCTTGAATTGTTGTTCAAATAAATGAAAAAATATGTTAAATAAATAACATTGGATCACTGGTACACCTTGAAGTCTAAGAGTCAGCAATATAAGTGCTTAATTCAGAAGAGTTTGCATTTTGCAACAGACTCCTCAGAATTTACAATTATATGTTGTTAATAGATAGACTTAGGTACATATAAATTTTCAAGAGTTTATATGAACATACGTTGATTTGAATCAGGTAGTACCAAACCGAATGTGGTTAGGAGTCCTCCATGGACAGGAGCTAGAGGAAAGGTTTTTATAGAGAAATAGAAGCAAAACAAGGAAATTAATTGATTGGTTATAGCTCATGTGGTTGTCATATTTGGGAAAACTCAGATGGTTGTTTATGATTGGTTGTTCTTAAGTTTCATTTTCCCAGATTCACGTGCAATGACTCTGTCCTTAGGCACTTGTTTGCTTACATAGGCTACCAAAGTATAAGACCCATCTCACCGTAATGGCTTCCTTTTTAATGACTTTAATAATATTAAATTCAAAATTTCCCAAGACGATTATTATTTTTTTTTTTCCCTTTAGGAATGACTGTTTCATTAAAGGAAAGATTAAATTATAATTTCTATTTTCTTGTACTTTGGTCGTCTTCAGAATATCAAATGCTCTTTTGCTAAATGTGCGACATCTCAACTTCAAGTGTTATTTTTTTATATCTGAAAAACTAGACTCATCCATATTTTAAGAATAAAATATTTTTCTATCAGTGCTTCTATCTATTGAAACATCCTGCAGCTACTATAAATTCATATCTCATAATAATATCTGTAGACATAAGAAAATACTCAGGAGATTATGAGGAAAAAAGAGGACATTTACCAAGGTTTGGAAAAAATGTGTACAGAAGATAATATACAATGATGGAATCATAAAGTACCCAGAATTAACTGTATTTTATACATATTATACAGTAAAAATATATAAAAATACTCTAAAAAGCCAATTTTAAATATAAGTAATATACATAAATACACTACATAAATAATGTAGTACTGGAAATTTATATTTTATTTAAATTATTTATTGCTCTTATTATTAAGGACTTTAACCTTAATGAGAACAATTAGGCCAAAAATATATATCTTTAAATATGAAGATAAAGCCTCTAACATGTGAATTAGGTAATTCATCTAAAATTCTGAGCAAGACTGTCACTTCAATAGAATTCAAATATGCCTGCCCCAGAATTATTTATATCAGTTTCTGCATCCCTGGAAGGGTAAATACCTGTAACCCTCAGGATTTCCTAGCTTAAGAAATAGCTTAAATAGCAGTTAAAGAAAACTATGTGTTAACAAGTTGGGTATTATTTAATAAGATGGGGAATTGACTTAAGGCTGCAAGTCCCTGGTGAAAATGTCATCAGTCAGAACTTGCATTCTCATTCTCTCTTGAGTTGTGTAGAAGCTAATGTAAACATATGTGTACACATAAATTCCATATACTATATATTCATATGTGTACATCTGCATATTAAAGCATATAAGTTCAATGATGCTGATAATTTTCTTCTATATTGAAGACCTTTCCTTTGTCCTTCCAAATCCATCCTCTACTCTTTTAAACTCCTCTTTGCTCCAGGATGCTAGTTGTGTTAACTGCATTAGGGGGCTCCTTTACTCTCCATCTATTTAATGGGTTTAGTCAGTGGTTGTAACTGGCAGGGAGGAGAGTGAGGTCATAATGTTTTTCCAAGGCCCCTTGCTTGCAGACATGCCACAGGTGGCTGCATCCCTGGACCTGGACCATAGCTCCTTCCAGGTGACCCTCTTTCAAAGCTCTCTCTCCAGTGCTAGTAAACTCTCTCTCTTCTTGCTCCTTCAGGGATAGAGGAAGAACATCTTTCAGAAGTTATTAGTTCTAGAATTATTACACGAGTTTGGGGGAATTCCGTGCACCATACATTTCTTTCTAATAATCCCTTTATTAATCCCTTCCCAAATTAGCCGTTTAGGTAAATGTCTGCTAGCTACTAGGTTTATATATGTTATTGGTCCTAGCAATAGTCCCAGAAGACATACATTCAAATGAAACTGGATTCTTCACATATTTGAAGATTAGATATAAACCCATAGTGGTGGGAAATGGGACACTATTTATCTATGACATCTAGTGGCATCCAACTTATTTAACTGGTTACCGAGGGCATCATGGACTGAAGGATGAGTGAAGAGAAGACAGTGAGAGATCAACTTTCTGTGGCACAGAGGCATGCAAGTAGAGCTTATAAATATCCTGAGGTGAGTTGGCTCCTGCCCAAATTTATACCTGTGGCTAACCTGCAGAAAAAGGAAACAGGCAGCCAAGAAGTTTAAATTACAGCTATGAAGGAGTCTTTATCTCCTGTTGTCCTTGATAAGCTGCATTTGAGGACCAATGCCATGACATCCTTGTCAACATTGAAAAGTTTCCTCCCCGCAAAAATGGTTAACCTTTGTAAGTATTTCATGGGAATAGAGGAGTTCTAACTGGATGGGAGTGAGGTTCTGAGATATAGGATAGGAGCATTTGGGCAGAGAAGGACAAATCTGAGAATTCTGAATCTCAAATCCTCCTAAGTCTCTTTTGAAAAACAAAGAGTTTCTTCCTCTCATATAAGGACTAAGGACTTCCCTTCAATGACAGCCTTTTATTGACAGCACCTGAGGTAGTTGCACATTCAAATATAATTCTCCTTAACACCAAGCCCCCACATTGCTTGTGGGCTTGTGGTGAAACTTAAAAATCAATATAGCCCAGATAGTGACATAGAAAACCTGATGTGGTAAGATTAAAAGGACCTCGCCAATCCCTATTGACAAGAGAATGGGGAACATCGACAGGAAAGAATTCTAACAGCATGAGACCAAGGACATGGACATATTAAGTTTCGTATAGCTAAATTTACTGACACAGGCACACTTACCAAGGATTTGGGATTTAATGTGATAGCTTGAATCCCTAGAATGATATTAATAATTCATGAGGCTGGTTAACTGAATCTTGAGTTCAAAGAAGCTGTCTGCAGTCATTGAGGTCAAAATCTCAAACTAACCTTCCATACTATTGGAGAAATCTGAAGGAAGATTGAGAAACTATAAATGATCCATTGTGTGTAATCTGCTCTACCACTGCCTAATCATCCTCCTCCTCACCTCCCACCTTGCTCATCCAAAGGCTCCAAGGACATTCATTTTACTAAAGCAGTAAGAAACTCACTGCTTAGGCAGTCATCAATATCCCTGTAAAACTAGGCAGATGCTACCACCAGTAAGCTAGCGATGATGGCACGAGAAGCTGCAGTGGCACTGGATCCCCAGAATGTCAGAAGTCACATTGCGATACATAACAGTTAGTCTCACACTACCAAGAACAGTTTAAGTTAGCATTTTGCTGTGATAGTTTCTCTGAAGAGTTAACTACTGATTGGACAGGCTCCAAACTAACATATATATGTATCTTTTAGTCATAGAAATGTTAAAAGTGAAGACTACTTTAGAGATGATCTGGGTGAGCACTTTCATTGTCCGGTGAACGAACTAATAAGTAGAGTGGGAATTGATCTCCTCTAGGTCAGGGAGTTAGTTAGGAGCACAACTTTGTCAAGAAGCCGGTCCTCATGATTGATTCTAAGTGCTATGCTACCTCTTCATGAAAAATAAATGAAAGAAAGAAAGAAAGAAGAGAGAAAGAATATGGAGGAGGAAAAGAAAACTCCAATAGCTTTCACGTTGAAAGGGAATATTAAACATTTTTATAACTCATTAACTCATGACTCTTCCCAAAGGAAATCCATTAAAAAATAATTAAAAATATATACATATTCTAGCAGGATTTTAGAAACTTGTGATAGAGAAGTACAGATTTTTTTGAAAAGAGAATCAGTGCTTCCTGGTACTTTATGATGGAGCCAGTAAGAGGAAGAAAATAGTTTTGAGCACACAAGGAAGCAGTGATACTTGTTCTCCCTTTCCTCTGCTTTGTTCTCTTTTCTTCCTGTTTATCAATTTACCTGGATCTTTCCTCTGAGAGACACTTGATTGATACAATCTTCTGAATGGATAAAGCTATGCAAATATAATTTATGTATTTTCTTATATATGTAAAGTTTGTGTATGTGTATATGTATATACACATATTTGTGTTTGTGTATATATATGTATATACATATATTAGCTCCATATTTGCTGAAATAATGTTTAAAGTGCTAAGGTTTAAGAAAAAATGACCTGGTTGAAATAAAAGTTAGGTGAAATTATACAAAATAATTAAAATGGAACCTTAAAACCTATACAAAAATCAACTCAAAATGAATTAAATATTTAAATATAAGACCTAAAACCATAAATATTCGAGAAGAAAAAATAGGAAAAAATATCTTAATATTGGTCTTGGTTATGATGTCTGGAATATGGCACTGGTACCTAAAGCAAAAATAATTAAGTGCAACTACTTCGAACTAAAAAGTTCCTACACAGCAAAAGAAGCAATCAACAAAATGGAAACACAACCTATGGATTGGGAAAGAATATTTGCAAACCATAGATCTGATAAGGGACTATTATTCAAAATATATAAGGAGCTCAAACAACAGAATAGCAAAATAACAAGCAACTTGATTAAAAAATGTGCAAAGGACCTAAGTTAGACATTTTTCTGAAGACACACAAATGCCCAACAGATATATGAAAAGGTGCTCAAAATTCCTAATCATCAGAAAAATGCAAATGTGAGATGTCTCCCCACAACTTTTAGAATGGCTATCACCAAAAAGTCAAAAGATAAATGTTGGTGAGGATGTGGAGAAAAGGGAACACTTATACACTGTTCTGGGGAATATTAAATTGGTACAGACATTTTGGAAGACAGTATTGAGGTTTCTCAAAAAATTAAGATTAGAACTACCATGGGATCCAGCAATCCCACTGCTGGGTATATATACAAAGGAAATGAACTCAATACCTTGAAGAGGTATTTGTGCTCCTGTGTTCATTGCAGCATTATCCAGAATAGCCCAAATAAGGAGACAATCTTAATTACCCATCAATGATATATATTTTTACAGTGGAATATTATGCAGCTTTAAAAGTGAAGACGAACTTCCCATTTGCAAAAGCATAAATGAACTTCGAGTACGTTATGATAGAAGAAATAAACTAGATACAGAAAGACAAATATTGCATAATCTCAATTGTATGTAGAATTTAGAAAAGTCAAATTCACAGAAGCAGAGATTAAAAAGTGGTCAGGCCAGGGAGTTAAAGGAAACGGGGAAATGTTGAAGCATTTGTATGTATACAAATTGTATGTATACAAATTGAAGCATAAAAAGCTTCAATTAAGTATGATGAATAATTTCTAGAAATCTAATGTATAGCATGGTGACTATAGTTAAAAATACTACATTTTATGTTGGAGATTTACTAAGAGAATAAATCTCAGGTGTCCTCACACAGACATAAAAATGTTAATTATGTAAGGAGAATGGTATGTTAATTAGCTTGCTGATGTAATCACTCACTATGCATATGTATATCAAAATATTATGTTGCACACCTTAAATATATCTAATTATAAAAACTTTTAAAAAGCATGTGAAATTTTACTTACCCCCTTTTACATTATGGAAAACAATAATCTGCCATCTGTATTTGACAATGGTTATACTATTATTGTTTTGTTTCATGCTTTTATATTGAAAAATAATATATGTCAATGGTAATTATTCCAATAAGGTATGCAAGTGAGAACGTAATAAGAAGTGATCTTCACAGTCCAGACCTCCAGCTTACCTCTAACTACAAACAGTATTAATAGTTCCTGTGTCTCCTTCTGGAGGATTTTTTTCCATTTAGAAGAGTATATATGAATATATCTTTGCACACCCAGGCAATGGGAAGACATTGTACACTCTCCTCTGTATTTTTTTAATTTAAAAATAACCTAGAAATGATTATGTTTCAGCACATTAATGAATTAACTTAAATATTTATCAAGTGCTACTCTGCTAGGTGCTATGCAAGTGTCAAAGCTAGGGCTGGAATTCAATATGTTGGTGAGCAAAAATAGATATGGACCTAGCCTTCTTGGGGTTTCCATTAAGGAAGTAGGATTCTAACACTAATTATTTTCACCAAACAACCAAAAAATTCTCTGTCACCAGCTGGGTGTCCTAAAATTTAACTCAATTCTGACATTATCAACCTGGTGAACAGGATCTGATCTACAGGTTAAGGCCTTAGTCTCACAAGATTGCACCCCCTCTCCAATTCTAGATGCCAATCTCATGTCCGGGTTGTCACCTGTGCTTCTGAAGAATCAGCTACAGATATGAGGTTCTGAAGACTCCCTCCTTGGGTCTGATTACTTTGCTAGAGTGGCTGGCTCACAGAACACAGAGAAACACTTTACTTACCATCTTACTGTTTGATCATAAAAGGATATAGCTTGGGAGTAGCCAGATGGAAAAGATGCTTAGGGGAGCTCATCAAGATGGTGGTGTGAGCAGATGTTGAACTCGTCTCCTCCCACCAACACAACCAGGTTACAACTATTTTTGGAAAAATCACCCCAGACTGAAAACTGGTTAAAAAGAACCCCCACAACAAGGCACAGTCCTGACGAAGGCAGAAATTGCTTCTGGTGAGGAAAAAACCCACCTTTGGGAGCAGTGCAGCTTCTCAGCTGGCCAGGTGGGAAACACCCTAAGGTACGCAGCCCTCCCTGGAGGAGTGAGGTCCAGAGCAGGGCCAATACTGCTACAAGCATACTTCAGACTCAGCCCAACTGAGACATAGCTCTTACTGTCTGGCTTTGCTGGCTATGAACTGCAGCAAGGATACCCCCAGAAAAGTTATCAGCTGAAAGCCAAAAAGACCCGGCTCTTAAAGTGCCTTCACACAAACTCACTCATTGCAGCAATCTAAAATCACCAGAGAGAAGGCTGACAGTCCTTTGGTGAAACGATACTCACCTGGTAGGCTCTGAGGGCATCTTGGTGAGAGGAGAGACCTCTCCAGAGACTGAGATATTGGTGGGGACCATTGTTCTGAGCTGGTCCAGGTATGCTGACACAACCCTCGTGGGTGCCATTGAGGTTCATCCCTTGGCCCATTAGCCCAGGGGTCTGCCACACACACTAGAGCACAGATTTAATCCAGTACAGCCAGGGCAGGTAACCCACCCTAGAGACTAGTCCCACCTAACAGCAAGCCTTCAGGCTACTTTTCAGCCTGCATTAGCTGGGTGCCTTGATCCTCCACAGGCAGGCAAGTGTGTCTGCCTCTGGAGGCAGGGCCTGTGTGAGGACCAGATGAACTGTGGTGGGCATTGGTGGAGAGGTGGGGGCCTCTGCAGTGTGGCACTGGGGTACACTCCAGGGGGTTGAGAAGTCTGTATGGACCAGGACTGTGTTAATCGTGTATGTGGTCCTGTGGGGGGTGAGGCATACCAGTGGCAGAAGTCCTGGTTTCACAAATAGCCATAAAAAGGATAAGCCCCACCTTCCAAAGCCTGAAACAATTGAGTGCTCCCAAGCCTGGGACCAGCCCCACTCAGCTGCACTCCTAAGAGAACTGACAACAGCCTTGTAGGCCTAAGGCCTATCACAACTGTACACCCCTGAGCCTAACAACCAGCTAAACTGGGTACCAACACAATTAAGAGGAAAACTGCAATAGTAGTGTGCTGATAAGCTTTGTAGGCAACAGTGCTGAGGCTCCCCAAACCAGATTTACAAACAGCTGGCCAGGGAAGAAAAGATTAGACTCCCTGGGTACCTGGAGTGGAAGCAACCCTGCCACAGCAGAAAGACACAAGTAGCCCACAAAGGGATCACTCCTGGTTCTTATGGACTGGTGACGAGAAGGAAGCACACTGCTGGGCGTCATAAGGCATCTCATACATAAGGCAACTTCTCCAAGATCAGGAGACATAGCTGACTCACCTAATACATAGAAATAAGCACAGAAAAAGAGGAATAATGAGGAGACAAAGGAATGCTTTCCAAGCAAGGAAACAGTACACAACCCAAGAAAAAGGACTAAATGAAACAGAAACAAGTGACCTATTCGACAGAGTTCAAACAAAATATCATGAGGATGCTCACAGATATGGGGAGAAGAATGGATGAACACAGTGAGCACATCAGCAAAGATATAAAAAAAACAGAAATGAAAAATACAATACTGGAAATGAGAAATTTACTAGCAGGACTCAATAGCAGAGTAGAGGATGCAGAAGAACGAATCAGCAAGCTAGATGAAAGACTAGAGGAAATCACCCAAGCAGAACAGAAAAGAGAAAAAAGAATTAGACAGAATGAGAACAGTCTAAGGGATCTCTGGGACAATATCAAGCATGCTAACATTTGGATTATAGGTGTCCCAGAAGCAGAAGAGAGAGACAAAGGGGCAGAAAGTTTATTTGTAGAAATAATAGAAGAAAATTTTCCTAACCTGAGGAAGGAAACAGACAGCCAAGTTCAGGAAGCACAGAGAGCTCCAACCAAGATAAGCCCAAAAAGGCCCAGACCAAGGTATATTTTAATTAAAATGTCAAAAATTAAAGACAAAGAGAGAATCCTAAAAGCAGCAAGAGAAAGGCCACAAGTGACATATAAAGGGAAACTCATAAGACAATCAGTGGACTTCTCAGCCTAGATCCTGCAGGCGAGAGAGAATGGCATGATGAATTTAAAGTGCTAAAAGGAAAAATCCTACAGCCAAGAATACTCTATCCATCAAGGTTGTCATTCAGAACAGAAGGAGAGATAAAGAGCTTCCCAGACAAGCAAAAATTAAAGGAGTTTATCACCAAGAAACAAGTTCTGCAAGAAATGTTGAAGGGACTTATTTAAGTGGGAAAGCAATGACCACAAACAGAGATAAAAAAATTATCAAAAAAACAAAACAACAGCAACTAAAACCAGGCAATAAAATCACTTGTAAGGTAAAAATGTAGTAAAGGTAGCAGATCAACTACCTGTGAAGATAATATGAAGGTTAAAAGACAAATGTACTAAAATCACCTATTTCAATGATAAGAGGGTAATAGATAGACACACACTAAACAAGAGACTATATATGATTTGAAAAACATATAGTGTGGGAGGAGGGGAGTGAAAAACTAGAGCTTTTAGAGAGACGTCAAGCTAAAGAGTCTATCAACTCAATGTAGACTGTTATATGCATAGAGTATTAAATAAGATCCTCATGGTAATCACAAATCAGAAACCTATAAGAAGCAAGAAAAAAAGTAAGACAAAAGAAATCAAACATATTACTAAAGATAGCCATCAAACCACAAGAGAAGAGAGCAAGAGAAAAAGAAAGGATTAGAGAACAACTACTAAAACACCCAGGAAAAAAAAGTGACAAAATGGCAATAAATACATATTTATTAACAGCTGCTGCAAATGTCAATGTACTAAATTCTCCAGTCAAATGCAATAGGGTGGCCAACTGGATAAAAAACAAGACCCATGTATATGCTGCATACAAGAGACACATTTCAGACCTGAAGACACTCACAAACTGAAAGTGAAAGCATGGAAAAAGATATTCCGTGCAAATGACAAAGAAAATAAAGTGGGGGTAGCAATACTTATATCAGACAAAATAGACTTTAAAACAAAAAGTGTAACAAGAGACAAAGACATGCACTACATACTGATAAAGGGAACAATCCAACAAGAATATATAACACTTGTAAATATCTATGCACCCAACGTAGGAGCACTGAAATATATAAAGCAATTATTAATAGACATAAGAGGAGAAATAGACAGTAACACAATAATAGTAGGGGACTTTAACACTGCACTTACATCAATAGATAGATCATCCAAACAGAAGATCAATAAGGAAACACTGGCCTTAAAGGACACATTAGACCAGATGGACTTAGCAGATATATACAGAACATTCCATCCAAAGACCACAGAATACACATTCTTTTCAAATACACATGGAACAATTTCCAGGATTGATCACATCTTAGGACATAAAACAACTCTCAATAAATTTAACAAGATCGAAATCATACCATGAATCTTTTCTGACCACAAAGGTATGAAACTAGAAGACAACTACAGGAAGAAAACCAGAAAAGCCACAAAAATGAGGAGGTTAAACAAAATGCTACTGAAAAATGATTGCGTCAATGAAGAAATCAAAAAGTTCCTGGAGACAAATGAAAATGAAAACATGACATGCCAAAATCTATGGGATACAGCAAAAGCAGTTCTAAGAGAGAAGTTTATAGCAATTCAGGCCTACTTCAACAAAGAAGAAAAATCCCAAATAGACAATCTAAAAGCACATCTAAAGGTACTGGAAAAAGAAGAAGAAACAAAGCCCAAAATCAGCAGAAGGAAGGAAATAATAAAAATCAGAGCAGAAAGAAATGAACTAGAGACTAAAAAGAAAATAGAAGAAATTAATGAAACCAAGACCTGGTTCTTTGAAAAGATAAACAAAATAGACAAATCCTTAGCTAGACTCACCAGGAAAAAAAGAGAGAAGCTCGAATAAATAAAATCAGAAGTGAAAGAGGAGACGTTACAACGGACGCCTCAGAAAAACAAAAGATAATAAGAGAATACTATGAAAAGCTATACGCCAACAAATTGGATAATCTAAAAGAAATGGATAAATTCTTAGAAACATACAACCTTCCAAAACTGGACCAAAAAGAAGTAGAAAATTTGATTAGACTGCTCACCAGTAAGGAGATCAAAATAGCAATCAAAAACCTCCCAAAAAATAAAAGTCCAGGACCAGATGGCTTCCCTGGTGAATTCTACCAAACATTCAAAGAAGACTTAATACTTATCCTTCTCAAACTCTTCCAAAAAATTGAAGAGGAGGGGAGGCTTTCTAACTCCTTCTACAAAGCCAACATTATCCTGATACCAAAACCAGACAAGGACAACACAAAAAAAGAAAATTACAGGCCAATATCACTGATGAACATTGATGCAAAAATCCTCAACAAAATACTAGCAAATGGAATACAACAATACATTAAAAAGATCATACATCATGATCAAGTCGATTTCATTCCAGGGATGCAGGGATCGTTCAACATCCACAAATCTATCAACATGATACACCACATTAACAAAATGAAGAGTAAAACTCACATGATCATCTAAATAGATGCAGAGAAAGCATTTGACAAGATACAGCATCCATTTACAATAATAACTCTAAATAAACTGGGTATAGAAGGAAAATACCTCAACATAATAAAGGCCATGTATGACAAACCCACAGCAAATATCATGCTCAATGGAGAAAAACTGAAAGCTATCCCTCTAAGAACAGGAACCAGACAAAGATGCCCACTGCCACGACTCTTATTTAACACAGTATTGGAAATCTTAGCCAGAGCAATCAGGCAAGAAAAAGAAATAAATGGGATCCACATATGAAAAGAAGTGAAACTGTCACTCTTTGCAGATGACATGATATTATATCTAGAAAATTCTAAAGATTCCAGTAAAAAAACATTTAGAATCAATAAAGGAATACAGTCAAGTCGCGGGATACAAAATCAATGTACAAAAATCGGTTGTGTTTCTGTACACTAACAACGAAGTAGCAGAAAGAGAAATTAAGAATACAATCCCATTTACAATTGCAACAAAAAGAATAAAATACCTAGGAATAAACTTAACAAAAGAGGTGAAAGTTCTGTACACTGAAAACTATAAAACATTGTTGAAAGAAATCAGAGTAGACACAAAGAAATGGAAAGATATTCTGTGCTCTTGGATTGGAAGAATTAACATTTTTAAAATATCCATACTTCCTAAAGCAATCTACAGATTCAACGCAATCCCTGTCAAAGTTCCAACATTTTTCTCAGAAATAGAATGAAGAATTCTAAAATTTATAAGGCACAAGAAAAGAGCCCAAACAGACAAAGGATTCCTGAGGAAAAAGAACAAAGCTGGAGGTATAACACTCCTTATTTCAAAATATACTACAAAGCCATAGTAACCAAAACAGCATGGTACTGGCACAAAAACAGACACACAGATCAGAGGAACAGAATTGAGAGCCCAGAAGTAAACTCACACATGTATGGACAGCTAATATTCGACAAGGGAGCCAAGAGCATACAATGGAGAAAGGAGACTCTCTTCAATAAATGGTGTTAGGAAAACTGGACAGGCACATGCAAAAGAATGAAAGCAGACCATTCCCTTACACTATGCACAAAAATCAACACAAAATGGATTAAAGACTTGAATCTAAGACTCAAAACCATGGAACATCTAGAAGAAAGGATAGGCAGTACGCTCTTTGACATTGGTCTGAGCAGCATCTTTTCAAGTCCCATGTCTGACTGGGCAAGGGAAACAAAAGAAAAAATGAACAAATGGGACTACATCAAACTAAAAAGCTTCTGCACAGCAAAGGAAACCATCAACAAAATGAAAAGACAACCTAACAATTGGGAGAAGATATTCGCAAACCGTATATCAGATAAGGGGTTAATATACAAAATATACAAACAAGTCATACAGCTCAACAACAAAAAAACAACAATCCAATTAAAAAATGGGCAAAAGGTATGAACAGAGATTTCTCCAAAGAATATATATGGAGGGCCAACAGACATATGAAAAGATGCTGAACATCATTAGCTATCAGGGAAATGCAAATCAAAACTACAATGAGGTATCACCTCACTCTGGTCAGAATGGCTATAATTTACAAGACAGGAAACAACAAATGTTGGTCAAGATGTGGAGAGAAGGGAATCCTTGTTCACTGCTGGTGGGAGAGCAAACTGGTGCAGCCACTATGGAAAGCAGTATGGAGTTTCCTCAGAAAATTAAGGATAGGTCTACCATATGATCCAGCTATCCCACTGCTGGGTATTTATCCAAAGAACTTGAAAACACAAAGATACTTGTACCCCTATGTTCATTGCAGCATTATACACCATAGCCAAGACTTGGAAGCAACCTAGGTGCCCATCAAGGGACTAATGGATAAAGATGATGTGGTATTCATACACCATGGCCTACTACTCAGCCATAAGAAATGATGAAATCCAGCCATTTGTGACAACATGGATGGACCTTGAAGGTATTATGCTGAGTGAAATAAGTCCTAGGGAGAAAGTCAAATACCATATGATCTCACTCATAAGTAGAATATAAACACAATGACAAATAAACACATGGCATTGGAGATTGGATTGGTGGTTACCATAGGGGACGGGGGTATGGGGGAGGGCAAAATGTGATTAGGCTCACATGTGAATGGATGGACTATAATTAGTTTTCAGGTGGTGAACATGATGTAATCTACACAGAATTTGAAATATATTATGATGTACATACTAAAATAAATAAATGAATAAATTTTAAAAAAGAAAAAAAAGGAAAATATACTAAATAAATAATATTGCATCATTGTTAAACCCAAAAGTCTAAGATCTAGCAATATAAGTGCTTATTTTAGAAAGAGTTTTCATTTTGCAACAAACTACTCAGAATTTACAATTACATATTAATAGACTAACTTAGGTACATTAACATTTTTAAGTTTATTTGAGCATACATTGATCTGAATCAAACAGCACCAACCCAAAAACATTTGGGAGTTCTCCACAGACAGGAGCTCGGAGAGTATTTATCAAGAAGAACTGGAAGCAAAGTAAGGAAATTATTCGATTGTGATTAGATTATGTGGCTGCCTTATTCATGAAAACTCAGCTGGTTCTTTGTGATTTTTTTTTGTTTTTAAGTTTCATGTTCATCTGTTCATTCACTGCGAGTAAGGTTTTGGTTGGCTTACAACTGTTACCAAGGTATAGGTATAAGATATAAGGTATAGGCTGAGTCACCTCAGCCTAAGGGCCTCCTTGGTTAATGACTTTAACAATATTCAATTCCAAATTTCTGAAATTGGTTATTTATTTTTTCGCTTAAGAATGATTGTTCAACTAAAGGAAGGATGGACATATAAATTCTTTTTTCTTGTACTTTGGTCTTCCCTAAAATATTAATGTGCTTTTTTCTTAAATGTGTGAATTCTTAGCTTAAATTGTTGTATCTGTATTATTTGTATCTGAAATACTAAACTTCACATATTTTTAATGTATTTTTTAAAGAATCAAATATGTTTTTCAGTACTTCCACATATTGAGATCGTATAGCCATTATAAATTCATGTTTCATAATAATATTTATAGGAATAAGAGAAAGGAGATTATAAGAAAAAAGGAGGATATGTAGAAAGTTTTGGAAAAATGTATACAGAAGGATGATATACAATCATCATATTATAAAGAACTCAGAACTAAATATTTTATACATATTCTAACCATAAAACCTATATATCAATAATTTAAAGAGACAATTTTAAATTTAATTAATTCATCTATACTACATAAGTAATGTATTACTAGAAATTTACACATTATATTACATTTTTATTTCTTTCATATTTTTTCATTATTAAGGATTTTTTTCCTTAATGATAATGAGTAGGAAAAAATATGTAACTTAGAATATCATGAATGAGACTCAGTAATGGATCTGATGACACAGAAATCTACTCACTTTCTTCAGGCTTCCCTGCACATGGAACTATAAATGATCTATTGAAATGGATAGATGGGAATGTAGCAACAGTACATCTATATTACACTTCATGGGCAATTCCAGTCAGACTAATTTCCCATTAACCTAAGTGGTTTTGTAGCTAAATATGCAAATATCATAGTGAATATTATTATTTGTATGCCCATCCTCTTGGAACCTAGGAAAACACAGTTCATATTAGACTATCAATATTAGTATTAATAAATAACGTAATAAATTGACATTTATCAGCAAAATATTGAACAAAGGAAGATTGTTCCTCCTAGACTTTTGCTACCTCTACTCCACTAAACGTGTCTTCATCTAGGTCCAGTGACCACACATAACTGAATCCAATGATCACATTTCAGTCCTCATCTAACTTAACTTATCTGAAGCATTTGACATAGTTCATCAGTCCTTCTTGCTAGATACACTCTCTTCCTTTGGTTTCCAGTTCCTCAAACTTGCCTGAATTTCCTTCTACTTCCATGGCTGTATAGTCTCAGTAGAATTATTGTTCCTAGCTTTGAATTTTGAAGTGCCCCAGAATCAACCCTTGAATCTCTTTTCTTTTCCATCCACAATACTCCCTGTTGATTCATCCAGTCTAATGATTTTATATGCTCTCCATATGTGAATTTATTATTATTTTTTTAAAATCTCTTGCCCATTTCTCTTTCTTGAACTTCAGGCTCATGAGTACAAATGCATACTTAATATCTCCCACAGGATGTCCACTGGACATTTCCAGAAAAACTAAGTTCCTAATAATCCTTCCTACGGCTGTTTTTCTCTCAGACTTCTCCACTGCAGTAAATGACACTATCTCACTTTAAGGAAAACCACTGAATTTTTTTGACTCGTCTTTGTATTTTACATTGTGGCTGACCAGTCAACAACATCTTGTTCTACTTTCAAAACAGATTGAGAATCTGACCAATTTGTCCCAGTGTCAGTGGTTTCACCCTAGATTAAGCCACTCTTATCTCATATTTCCATTATTGCAGAACTTCCTAATGGTCTCCCTTCTTCCTCCCCGCTTCCATGCTTACCCTATGTGAGTTCCTCAACAAGGCAGTTAGAGTGATCTTATTAAAATACCTGTTAGATCATGTTACTTCTCTTCTTCAAACACTCCAATGACTTCTCAATTTATTTAGAATAAAAGCCAAAATACCTACGAAGATGTACAAGGTTGCAAGACCTTTCTACATCTGACTTTTACAGTTCTCCCTTCCACTGTTCACTCAGCTCCAGCCATGCCACCCTTCTTTTAGTTCTTAGATTAAACAGGGCATGCTCAGAGCCTTTACATCTGCTCCTCCCTAGGAGTGGAATGTCATCCTCAGATGTCTTTATGGTGAACTGTCTCCCATTGTTCAAGTCTTAATTCACAGTAATATTACCCCATTCCATGTATTCCCTGATCACCATATTGTAATCTACTTTCCTGACATTTCTTACAACTGTTTCCTACTTTATCATTCTCCATAGCACTGCTCATTATCTACTATTACACACATCCCATTAATTTAAATTATTTTCTTTTCATTTTCACTAAAATCTACTCTTCCCCATCTACTTTTGGTGGAAAACATACATCAGTTCAGTGTGTATCTCATATTAATTTGTATGTTTATTGTAAGATTTTGTGGGCTGCCTATTTTAAATGAATCACTTAATACAAACAGAACAATTTTGTAGCTGAGTAAAATCTCTGAAAACATAAATACATGAGACAAAAGAGGTTTCCTATAGGAAAAAGTTGAAAACTCCTGGATTCCACCTTAAACTTAGTATCCCCTGATTCTATTTTTCTCTGATTCTCATAATTATCCCAGGATTTGATGATTTATAAAAATAGTAGCTAACAATTTTGAATACTTTACTCTGAGTCAAGCACCATGCTTAGAGTTTCTCATGCATTATTATATTTATTCCCACAGCATCCATCATAGGTGTGTTTAAGGATTAATATCAATAATTTTGCAGATGATCAAACTGAGTTTTAATAAGTAGCTGGTAGTTATAGTGTTAGTAAGTGGTGTTGTCTTAATCCAGAGATCTAGTATTTAACACTCAGCCACCACCTTTCATATTTGATATTAGGTTAACAGTTGCTTATAGGCTCCATGGGTTCCTCTGTTTTTGTTATAACACCACAGGAAAAACCAAATGGAGAATGCTGAGAGATTCAGATGCTGTCCCAGGTGAGTATCTCATACACGCGGGGTTAGATAATTGCTACCACAAATCATCTTCTGGCAGAGTCCTTTGTCCCTTATACTTACAGCAAACTCTCATTATGAGTGCAGAAACATTCTACTCACTTCACCCAGGACCAGAACACTTACCTGCAACTCTCACAGTCCCAACCAACAAAGACCATACCATGGATCCAGATAACTTATACCTGCTCAGGCTCCTCAATATATTTGATTCCTTAAGAATCTCAGGGGTTCAGAGATTTGAAAGTCTCTGAAAAGGCAATTAATGAAAAGGTGTGCTAACTTTATTTAGGAAAATCTTGCTCAATGCAAAAGAATAGAATGACTTAAAAAGTAATAATAACAATTACTATATTTTGAGAAACTATTCTTTGCAAAACACCTTCCTGGGAAGTTTATTTAACTGTCAAATAGTTCAATGGAGTATGTGGTGCAGTTCCCATTATAGACAAGAAAATCAATCCAGAGCAATTAATTAACTTGCCCAAAATAAACTCAGAAAGCAATTGCAGTCAGGATTGAAATTTAAGGAAATCTGATTATAAAATTCATTATCTTTCCACTGCACCAAGCTTACTTCAGAGAGTCATATTATTTGAGTAATATTCAGCTGTGACTACACTGTTTTAGAAGTGGACTTTGTGTTAACCTGAGTGTCTATACAGATAGATTTTGCAACATTCTCTCATGTTTCATCAACTCGTTACCCAATTTTTAAATGGCAAGAGAAAGAAGGGTATCATGATTATCTGAAAAGACTATTTGAATATTCTTCTCCTTTTTAACTGCATATCTGTTCAAGGCTGAATTTTCTTCATGTACTTCAACCAAAACAACATATCTCAATGGATTGAATTCAGAAACACATGTGAGAATTCAACTGTCTTGTATAAGACACATTTTTAAAAAATGCAAATATATAAAACAATGCCACTCTGCTCACTACATATTCTTGGTATGGAAATAGAATTATCTGCATTTATTAATCTATTACTTATGTTACTATATTACTAGTTTTATTATTTTAACTGAATTAATAAAAATATTTAAAATTTCTCTGCTTTTACTTCTATCTGATGAATACAATCCACATAAACGAAATCTCTTTGAATTCTTCAGAGAGGACTGAGATTAAAGATTTGAGAAACTCAGGTTTAGTTGATGGTTGAGCAGAATGCACATAATTGATCTACACCAACATGCCTGTCTCTCTAAGCTTTTGGATTCCTTCCTTTGCAGTTTTTAACAGATGGACTTACACTAAACTATAATGACTGTAGGCCTCTGTTGGTGTTATTTCATGGTTTATCTACCTTTTCTCACTCCCTAGTATGCATTCCTGGTCTGCTATCCAGGTCCTCCTAATGACAATTAGCGCAGTCCTGCCACTCCTCAGATGTATACATGTGTCCTCCCAGAGCAGTCCTCTTACTCCCCGTCTGGGTTATGCTTAGATGTAACTCTCCTGGACCTGGAAGCAAAGAGGAGTGTTGAGGGTAGGGACTATGAAGATACTGATGTTTCCTGCAAGATAACAGCTCTTACAAAGTCATTAATAGATGTATATGTATATGTACGTATATGTACATATACATATGCAAAATATGTATGTTACTTCCCAAATATCACTTACACATGACTATTTATCAACAATTCTATTGCTATCACCAAATCCAAGTGCTATAAGCAATTGCCTGGGTTTCTGAAATACTCATCTGAACTACTTTCTGCCTTCACACTTCTATATTTCCCATTGCAAAGAGAATGTTATTTTGGTTTTATTTGATCACAGCATGCATCTGACTAAAACCATCAATGGCTCCCATTGCACTTAGAAAATACTACAAACCGTTAACCTGGACCACCCAGTCCCTATGCTGTTTGAACTTGCCCACCTCTCCTGCCTAATTCAGTGTGTCTCTATTTATCCCTCCAGGATCCAGCCACTCTGAACTTCCTTCCACTCCTGGAATCAACAATGTTTGTTCTCAAATGGGATCTTTGCATTTCCTGTAACCTCTGCAAGACTTCTCTCCCTACCTTCTCTGCAACTACCACCCCCTTCTTTATCACCCACTATGACCAGTGACATGTTGTCCTTCAGTTCTCATGTCAAATATTACCTCCCCAGATAATGCTTCCATATGATCCCACACTATGTCAAGTCCTGCAATAAAATCCCGTGACACATTATTATGACTCCACGACACTAGTCCTAATCTACAAGTATAAATTTATATAATTATTTGATTACTTCCCCCATGAGGTGTATAACTTGCACAAGCACAGGCATTGTATGTCTCTCTTTTTATTTTATTTATATTTTTACTTTTGATTATTTTTTAATTTTTTCTTGATATTTATTAAAACCTTATTATATGTTATCTCATTCAGTCTTTACAATAACTTTATGAGAAAGAAAACTTGCCTCTATTTTATAGATAGGAAAAATGAGTTTCACAACCTGTTATCCCTTTCGTCAGACTGCCCCATAACCACTACTCAAGGTCACCTAAGACCTTACCTTGTGTCACAGTTCTATCTCCCCCAACATTTAACTGAATGTTAAGTATATAGGAGTTGTTCAACAAACATGTTTTGAATGAATAAATATAATTATGATCTGATGTAAAATTTGCTTTAACCATATGAATTGGTACTGTCTCTCAATTTCAATTTCTCAAATTCTGTCTCTCAATTTCATTGTTTGTAAAATGGGCACATTGTATTAAGTGATAGTAAACATGTTTCAGGACTAAAACCCTAAGGTATTTTCATTATCATTATTATTGACTGCAAGCAGTTCTTCACCATGTACTGTGTTCTGCCTGTCCTCTTGGTTATTTCTTTCTGCCAAATTCTCTTTTGTCTCATGCAAGAATGGAATTTACAAAGGAAAGGTGCTCTACAGATTAACAGGACCATTTTTATACATGACGAATGATTTCTCCCTACTACATTACCAAAAGATAACTGAGTATTGTAATTGGTCACTTGGCACCACAATAGCATATGAAGATCCTGTCTGCTTTTAGCTGCATATCCTAAAGGGATGCTCAGGCTTATACGTTCTCCAGTATTCTTACCACTGGAAATAAGATTCCTGTAGAGTTAATAGAAGGCACCTTTTATTCTAAGGTATTAAGAGTAATTCTGGACTTCAGTTGAAATTCATATGAAGTGACTATTTATGTTCATGAAATAACATATATAGCCTTAAGTAACCAGAAGAAAAAGGTCAGTAAATTACAACATGGATAAAGATAAAACAGTTCTTAATATAATCAAACATAAGGTAATTCTACCTCCTGTAATAGAATAAGATTTTCTTTCCTACAATTATATTTGGTGAAGAAAGCTGAAATGTCCCCAAATGTCATTTATTCCATCTTTATTTTCTCTTTCAGTGAAATAGACAATTTGATGTGTACTTGATGGATTTTTTTCATTCTCATAACCCCTCTGTAGCTGTGTGTGGCCCAATGTTGTCCCTTCTGTTATCTTGCAGGAAACTTATTAGTCCTTAGAGTAGGTTAAGTATAAAACCTTAAAATGAGTCAATATTTTCATGACTTTGAAATGTTGATTTTCTATCTTAGGCTCCTTAAGAGAAGGTTGCAAATAATTGGGATCATCTCATACATTTATAATCAATATATAAATAAAGAAATATCTGTTAAAATCCCAAACTGGATGACAGGAATGGTAGGTGCATTAAACCTCTGGAGGACTGAGACATCAGATCCTTTTGGGTGACCACATTCAGAGGCATCTACCTTTTACAAAGTTCTCCTTGTGAAGGGAGATAGATGAGGAGGAAAGATGTTGTGGGAAGAAGTTTTCTGAATATCCCTAAAATCTAATAATGTATGCATTCAACTTTCATCTGCTAATTAATGACTATTAAATGCAACTGAATAAAACTCTTTTTTTGAACTAAATATATAAGAACACTATTCAATATATTATGCACAGTATTTTACTCAAACTCTTTAAAATGACTCTTAGGATAAATTATTTTAAGTTAGTGTCATTGAGAATGGTAATATGTTACCCAACCTTTTAGTTGGTTTGCTTGTCTTTTGGATGCTACTAATTGTAATTACGGGCTGCTAGAATGTTTTCACCAAACCTGTGGTCTGCACAGAGCAGTGGATTGGACTGGTTGACGTACAACAGTTTTATCCTTGCCTCTATTTATGTCCAGAGCATGCTCTTCCTTTTCACATTTTCTTAATTTATGCTATTTACCTGTGTCTCATGTCCTACACTAAACTACCTTCAACCATTTATTATTTGTAAAAGCATTGATATACACATTCATATATGTAGACATTCACACTTAGGTTATATTTTAGTAATTGTATAAAAAAAGATTAAAGATGAAATATCTTTTGCAAATTTTATTCCCAATTGTAATTTTTCAAAAAAGCTCAGCAATTTCCCAGCATATTAAAGAAGGAGAAGTTTCTTCATGAGAACACAAGAAAATCTAGGGGGGCAGTAGCATAACTACAATTGGAAATTCTTGAGAGGTAAAACAAATATATCATAAGAGCAGGTGACAGAGGTGAATTCATCACAAAATCATAGAAAATTTATTACTTAATTATAAATTCTAGTTTTTAAAGTGCTTAATCACACCTGTGATCTCATAAAGTCTCACTAAACTAAAAAGATAGTGAGAAAACAATTTTGGAGGTTATAATTTTATTTAAAATTGGCAGCAGCCAACTAAGTTCAGACTCAGGTCTCTTGTTTCTTTGTCTTAAGTTTTGCCAGGAATATTCTTTGTTAAAAATTATCTTAGCTTCTGAGAGCCTTGAAATTCTAAGGGAATTTAAAGGTCACCTATCTCAATCCTCTTTTGCTTGTTATGAAGAATTTCACAATAACTATAGTGTTAATATTTACTTTATAGTTAAAAATTATGGGTTCTTGACATCAAATTGATACAGTTCCAAGAGAGATTCTTTTTTCCAACAAAATTTTAAGTCCATCACCTAGCATAGGAACATAATTAATTTTTTTCTTTAGCATAAGAAATTTTTAAGACCTTGGATTTGATAACAGAAATGTTATACTCCCTCTCAATTCAGAACTTTGACAAACATCATTTAACCCTCTTTTTTTTTGTGGTCTACTAGGGGCCCCCTGGGTTGTATCATTGACAGAGAGGATGCTTCCTCTATTGTTGGCAACAGTTCAGTCTCCTGCTTCTCTTAAAAGAAAGACTGTTAGTGGTTGAGTTCTATGCTTTCCTATATTAACAAATTACCAGAAACTTGATGGCTTTAAACAAAAGAAGTTTATTCTCTCAAAGCTCTGCATGTCATAAGTCCAAATCCAGTGTCACTAAGCAAAAATCAAGGTGCTGGCGGGCCACCTTCACCCAGAAGCTGCGGTGGAGAGTCCCTTCCCTTCCTCCTCTGACCTCTTGAGGGTGCTGGCATTCCATGCAGTTACATCACTCCAATGTCTGCTTCTGAGTTTCCATTGCCTTGTCCTCTTGTGTCTATATATTCTAATCTCCCTCTGCCTTCCTCATAGAAAGATATTTGTTATTGCATTTAGGGCTAATCCTGATAGTCTACCCCTCTCAAGATTCTTAACTTATTGGCTCTTTTCTCATATAAGATAACATTCACAGATTTCAGGAATTAGAACATGGATATCTATAGAGACTGTTATTTAACCTACTGCATTCCCCAAAGCAGTTTAGTTTTGCTAACTTGGTTTTCTTTTGTTTGTTTGTTTTGTTTTTCTTTTGATTTGATTCTATAGGAAATTCAACTGTATTATGAACACAATCATCAATTGATTAAAATTT